>NW_027397111.1:2962006-3117310 GCF_003265705.2 Callorhinus ursinus | reverse complement strand
ATGACCTGAGCCGAAGGCAGTCGCTCAACCAACTGAGCCACCCAGGCACCCTCTCGTCCTTGTTTTATCTATAAAATGAGAATATTGGAATTGTTGACTTCTAAATTCCCTTCAGCTTAAATATACTTTCAATATTTATAATAGGATAGTAACATGATACAAATGGTTTTGAAGATTGATTTTATTGTATAAAGTAGATGTAATTGTCAGAGAGGAAAATTGATTGGAAGTTGTTGTAAGTGATCCAGGCTTGATGTAATAAAAATGTAAAAAATATAGTGATGACAAAATCAGAAATATCTAGATTGAATTAGATTGATATGAGGAAGAAGAGGAATTTTTAAAATGAGTAATTCATTCAACAAGTTTTTAAATATAACTTTCATTATACATTTAAAAAAATACTGATCTCACAGGATGAATATGAAGGTTGACTGTAATAATGTATATAAAGCTCCCAACAGACCCCCTACCATAATGGACATACATGTTTTTATTCTCTTTTGTTGCAGATGGTTTGCCAGACCATATGGTTTGCATATGATGCCTCTTGTCTTTTAACTAGGTTTTACTTTTGTTTTAGTTGCAATGAGACAGAAATTCGAGGACACTGAAAGACTGAGACTGACCATTTGTTCTTTTTTTTTTTTTTTTAAAGATTTTATTTATTTATTTATTTGACAGAGAGAGAGAGAGACACAGTGAGAGAGGGAACACAAGCAGGGGGAGTGGGAGAGGGAGAAGCAGGCTTCCCGCGGAGCAGGGAGCCCAATGTGGGGCTCGATCCCAGGACCCTGGGACCATGACCTGAGCTGAAGGCAGACGCTTAACGACCGAGCCACCCAGGCACCCCTATCTGTTCTCTTTCAAATGCATGACCCAAACAATATTTAGATATTACTTACAGGGCTTCCCACCCTCTCTCCAAAGATGGATTGGACAGAACGCATGTTTGAAAATGGGAAACTTCAACAGCCAGAATGGTCCTGGGCCCACAGCTGGCTTTGATAGTTCTAATAATCAAAGGCAGGGTAGGATGGGTAGACTGCAAAGAGGTAACAAAGCCTAGAGTTGAGCCCTTGAAAGGAATTTCTAGCTTTTTCCTCTTTTTTCTAAAAGAGTATTCCAATCCTCTTCAGTATTGCTTTTGAGGCAGAGATTACACATTGATGATGAAATATATTTATAATCTCTGCCCATGGTAAAATACCATTAGGACTCTCCATTGTATTATTTGGGCATACAAAGATTATGTGTCTCTGTAAACATATTAGAGGAGACATAGATACAAAAGAGCCAAAGAGCAGAATTCCTGAACAAAGGGATTTCCAGCAGATTTTGCATGTGTTATTTTTTTCCCTCAATACATATATGTAACTATTTCACCAGTACTGCCTGTGTCTTGGTTGGCTCACCATTCTTAACTTTAAACTATAATTTATCTGTCCCCAGACAAATTTTAAAGGGCAGCCAGAGAAGAAATACATGTTGTATTTGCTTTGTTGGTCAGAGGGTGTGCCTGTCTGTAGGACCAGCTAGTTCCTTTCTTTTACTTGAATGTCTGTGATTTGTGGATCTTTTAGTTGTGTGAGCCCTATAGAGTTGATTGAAAGGAAAAGAGCAACCAAGACTCCTCTGTTTGAGTCATAAGTAGGTAGGAAGCAGTATAATATAGTGTCTGAAAGCCTGGGCTCTAGCATCAGTCTACCTGTTACTGTATTTAGAGATGGAGGGTGTCTTTAGATTTGGTTCTAAGACCACCATCGTAGGTTGATCTCACATCCCCCCAGAAGGCCCTTGTGATCTCCTGATTTTCTTTCCAGACCCAGGATCAAGTTTGTAGCATATTTTTGTCATCGAAGTGAGGAGCCATTTTTTTCCTGTTTTAGTCTTGTTCATAAACCACACTTAGAATTCTAGAATATTTATTAGGATATGCCTTATGCAATCCTGAATTCTTCAAGTGTTTTAGTAAGGTTTTAAAAAATATTAGCTGTTTTTAATTTAATCCTCTTATTTGCTTAAATTATACTAAAAATCACATTGTAACTTAAAAGGAAGACATTTATTTACAGTAGGGGGAAAATAGAAATTATTTTCTTTAAAGGTTTACAATTCCAATTTTTCCAGTTATTTTTGGCACATTATCCCCAGAATGTATATCCTTTGGTGAGAATGTAGAGTCTGTGTCAGGGGTGGAGAAAAAATTTTGTTCAGTCATAGGCTAGAGAAAGCAGTTGAGGCATGCACCAAGATATATAGATATCCAGAAAGACATAGGAGGTCCGGAGGAAGAGCAGGTAGGTAAAACTTTGAAAACCTGTAGAGAGAATAAGAGATTAAGAACACTGGTAAAATTGAAGCTATTACGTATTATACTTAGAAAATGGCTCTCTCTGCTTGAATTCCCTCAGCACACTAATTAGGCCATGGTATGTGGAACTGTTCTGTAACTTTTAAATGATTATGAAAAATTGTGAGGTTTACATAAAGGTATTTTACTCTGTTTCAGAGCATCAAATGATAAAAACAAAATAGTCCCCCTAAGAACTAATGAACAAAAATTTTAAGGGCTTATTAGTTTATCAGTAGGATGTAGAGATTTAAGTAATTGGTACTTTCACAGGTTAAAGCTCTGTGTATTTCAAACAATGTATGACTTCAGTACTTTTGTATTATACTCACCCAGCCTATGTTTATTCCTGTCCCTTTAAATGTCTTTGTCTCCGGTTTTTGTACTCTTGACAGGAAAAAAGTGAAACTTGTATTTCAGGTGCTACTTTATAAAATCTGAATTACCATTCCAGCTTCAGAAAATCACACCTTATACTACAGTATTATATAATTTATTTCCTTTTGAATTTATTAAGAAAAAGGAAAGGGGAGTGAATTTTATTGGTACTTGCCTGGCATGTTCAAGGACCAGTAAAAAAACCAGTGTAGCTAGATCAGGTCCTCTTAAGAGAGAATTATAGGGGAGGAATTGGAAACAACAGGCAAACATCACTCTTTTGCGGAATTTTGCTGTAAAGGGGGGCAAAGAAATGGGACAGTGGCTGGGTGTAAATTGATCCCGAGAAGGTGTGTGTAGGTGAGATATGAGAAATTGTAGCATGTTTATAATCTAATAGGGATGATTTTGGAGAGAGAGAGAAAATGATGTAGGAGAGAGGGAAAGAGTAGTTTGTGGCTATCTTCAAGTAGGCAACATGGGATGGGATCTAGTATGTTTATGGAAAAACTGGCCATTGACTAGAGCCCAGAAAGTCCATCTGTAGTAACTGCATGAAATGCATGGAAGGTGGGATCAGATTTTACAGGGTGACTTGATAAATAAGAACAGGGTCTTTGGGAAAAGAAGGGTCTCATAATAAGCTTGAATAATTATCCTTTTAGCGTAGTAGAAAGGGGATAAAATTGGAGAGAGATAAAATTTGAGTTCAGATTCTAGCTCTGATTTACTAGCTGACATGTGAACTTAATTACACCATCCCTGTACTATTTAGGGGGCGCAGAAATAGAATTCATTTCAAGGTGGTTCAGATAAAAAGATTTTAATGATGAATCAACTTTGAGAGAATGACCAGGGCTAAGAGAATGGATGAGAGATCGTTAGAGACTATCAACCCGAAAAAGCTATTACCTCCCCTGGGGCTGCAGGAACAGGGGTGGAAATGGTGTTCTCAGAGTCACAGCTTCAGCTGTGAAGGGAAGGCCATCTGGTAAGAGCTGTAGTCACGGGGAGTGGGAGGGGGGACAGCTATTGCCAGGGACAATGGTGCATACGTAGGCAACAGAAAAGAACCTTGATTTCTCTTTCCTCTCAGATTCCAGTTTCCTGTTGGTGGATCCCAGCCTAGGCAGAAACCAGCTTCATGGGAGCTTAGGTGATGCAGAATATGCAGATCAGCCTCCCTAGGAACCAGGGAAGGGCAGAGAAGGAATCTGGGAGGCAAATGCAGAATTATTAATATAGTCACCAAGCCTCAACTTCTCCATATAGAAAATGGAGGGACTTGCAAAATTGTGATTTTACATGGCTGCTGAGTGCCTGGCACATTGCTAGCACATAACAGTGTTTAGTAAATGATAATAAGATGGTGTGGCATCATGGTTAAGAATCCTTAAAGCTTTGGAGTTAGAGCCCACTTCAGTTTCTGTCTCTGCCACTTACTAGTCATGTGACTTTGGGCAGGTTACGTAACCTTTCTTAGTCTCTGTTGTGTCATCTGTAAAATGGGGAAATAAGGCTTACCACAGAGAATTCTAGTAAAGATTAAAGGAGAGAGTATGTATTAAGTGTCTAACATAGTGCTGGTACATAGCATACAGTCTAAGGTACCATAATCATATGATTTGTTGGATTAGTAGGAGCAGTATCCAAGTAATACTACGCCTCCCACCACCTTCCCTATATACACACACATACACACCTTTTTTCTGCTTCTCACTTCTGTCTGGGGCCCTTCCTTGTCACGCAGGGGTCAAGGATACTATCTTTACACTTTAGACTGTTAGAAAGTACAGTTTTAGTTAGTTTAGCACTTTGGCTATCCATTTATGTTTTTGGTTTATGTTCAAGAAACACAATCATAGAGTGAAATGGTTTCTTTATTGGGCCTACGTTGGAAGGCATAGAAATAGAATAAGTGGGAAATACTGAAATTCAGTCAGTTCCATTAGCATAAATGTATACACACAAAGCTCAAGTAAAGTGTCATTAAGAAATATGAGAATAAAGGGTATTGTAACAGTTAATTCACAGCTGTACCATAACAAATATTTTTTGAATTTCACGAAGTGTAACAGTTCCGTGAGTTTGACTTGAAGGCACATATATGTTTTTCTTTTTGGCTACATAGGGAACAATGAAATAAAACCTCATTGACGTAATAGAACCTGATAACATCTCTGGTTGTGCTGCTGATGTTTCGCTGTGGTATTGGTGGTTTTGTAGAGCTCTGTAAAGCATGTTGGACTTATAAACACATTCAAACAGAAACTTATCAAGATTCAACTTTTTTTAACCACAGAGTTGAATTTATATGAAGGCACAGTCTTGGGTTCACTTTATCAAATCCACTAAAAAAATTTTTTTCTTGGTAGTATATACCTCATATGCTACTTAGAAAGCTGTTTTTAAAATTAGTTTTGAACAGATAACCACAGTGTTTGAAAATATATAATTTCTGATACTGTATATGAGCTGAGAAGGAAACATAATAAATATTGGAAGCTCCTAAAACCGCAATTAAAATTTCATACTTTCATTAAATGGTGTCTTCTAATATAGTAGAACCATATTCTGAAAACATACCATACCCACCATAACTTCTTTTTCTGTGGTGATTAGAAATTTAGCTAATTTAAATTATTTACAGAATCTACTTTGGTATTGGTACTTAAGTTTAGATGCCTAAAGTTTTGCTGACTTGGGAACAACATTATATATAGGACATATACTGTTTGCTTGGAAGTAAGACTTTAAAAGAACTATTTATTAGTATATGGGAGGAAAGAATGTTTCTGCCAATTTTTCTTCAACTTTTAGTATCCATATACCATATACTGTGTATTCAGTATGCATGGTAGGCACCTGACAATTTTAGACAAATGTATAAAAATTATTCATTATAATTCTTAAAAATTAAAAAAATCTATATGAGAGTGAACATTGTTTGCAACATTAAGGGTATCTCTGTTGTAGCTCACTGATGAGAATAAATAGGTTGTGTGTTGTAGGTTCATTCTATATCCAACCTAATTCTTTTCTTTTCTCTATTTCTCTTAAAATAGAAAAATCCAAGCAAAATCATAATTGGGCAATGAAAGGCAGCAAGTGTTTTTGGCTATTTGTTCTGAATACTCAGATTCAACATGGATCCTGTAGTTATAAAGAGATTTCTCACTGAAGATTATTTTCAGAGCTGTGTCAGTTGCTAATTTAATGGCTCTTATACTTAAAAGCTTGAGAAATAGGGGTGCCTGGTTGTCTCAGTTGGCTAAGTACTCAATTCCTGATTTTAGCTGGGGGACATGATCTCAGGGTCGTGGGATTGAGCCCCACATCAGGCTCCATGCTTAGCTGGGAGTCTGCTGGAGATTCCCCCTCTCCCTCCTGTCTCTCTCTCAAAAACAAATCTTTAAAAGCTTGAGAAATAGATGTTCTATGCATTTTATTGAAGAAAATGCTTCTATTATATTTGCTATTTATGTTTATATTTTATATTTGTTTTTTAATATTTTTATATTTGCTCTATTTTCCACAACACACTGAAAGGATGTATACTCTGTGGCCAAAAATTGAGTGCAGTTACATTTATGCTATTTCTTAAACGCTGAATTATGACCAGCATATGTGTTTCAACCACCAGCTGTTTTCTGTGAATAAGGTAGTGTATAAACTTGCAGTTAGGAGATATTCTCATTGTTTAGCAAGACTTCTCCTTGCTGTACAGATAACTGATTCTCTCAGAACATGTTCTAACATACATTTCTCAGTTTCTGTCAGAGTTCACAAAATAATCATTAAATAGGGGGGGGAAAAATACCCTTGTAGTATGGGTTTTCAGTGATAGACACATAAAAACTTGTCTACCACCCTTCCTCATAAGTATTGCACATACATAACAAGAGTTGATTCAGACTTAGCACATGAGTGCATTTATCCAGCAATAAAGTGAAATATCTGCTGTATGCAAATGTGGCAGTAATTACTCTTTTGCATCATATGCCTTTTCAATTCTGTGATGCCCCAAGGTGTCATTTGGTAAGTATATGTTGGAAATTATTTGATCTGTTCTCTCTTCCAGCATAATGCTTATCATCTGTGTGTCTGGTTTTACAAGTCTCTCGGCTATAGTTTATCTTTTTTTTTTTTTTTAATATATGTGTTTGCAGTGAGGAGCACGGATTCTGGATGGTGCCTCTATAATTTTTGTCTCTTCTGTTTTAAGAATGAAAATCCTCAGATTCATATAAGAAAGCATTATGTTCTTGTTCTAGAGAAATTCTATTGGTTTACCAAAAAGATTTTTATGTTTTGTTTGAATATGTCCGAAAAATTTCCATTGCTTCCTATTATCATTATTTGATAAAGTTTCAAAGTGGAAAACATGCGGAAGAATATAGGGTAAATAAATTACAAGTCTAAAAAAAATTAGCTTTTAGAGAGTCACTGTTGTTATGTCTTAAGTAATATTTTCATTTTTGTGGATTTGTGTGGTATTTGCATTAGATTTGTACTCCATTTGCATTAGAGTCTTTTTTTTTTTTTAAGATTTTCTTTATTCATTTGGGAGAGCACGAGCAGGGGGAGAGGCAGAGGGAGAGAGAGGAGCAGGGGGAGAGGCAGAGGGAGAGAGAGAAGCAGACTCCCTGCTGAGCTGGGAGCCCAACTTGGGGCTCTCTCCCGGGACCTGGAGATCATGACCTGAGCGGAAGGCAGACGCCCAACCATCTGGGCCACCCAGGCGCCCCTAGAGTCTTGTTCTTGAGCTAGGCTTAGCATTTATTCTGAGTTATTTATGTTTCTGTTTTTATCAACACCTTAAGCTTTAGGAAACCAACTGTGAGCCACTTCTTTTTTTGATTGGAGATATAGTGCAACACTAGGAAAAGAATACAAATTTAATAGATATAAACAATAATATTTCAATGACATAAAAATACTTCCGTTAAGATGATTTGTAAAGAATAACATAGGTCGTAGGGCACCTGCCTAGCTTTTAAGAATATAATAGTTATTATGATGAAGATGGTGAGATTTCTGTGGAAATCAGAATTAATCTCATATTTCATAATTTTGAAATATATGTAAACTACATAGATTCCTTTTTCCCTCTAACTATTCCAGACCACTGATGAACAACAAGTGATTTATAAATCATAATCTGATAAATAATGGCTAATAATGGATTATTATGTTTGTTTCCTAGTTTAAATTTTATCTAAGTCCTAATATTATAGAGCCATTGAACAGTATTTTCCTTAAGACTTTCATTATTTTTGAATATCTCTCAATCTATGTTGTATTATTAGTTCGCCTACTGTCCTGGATCATTCCTATCAGGAACAATCTCTAGACCTAGAGGTTTTGTGTTTTTTTTTTTAAGATTTTATTTATTTATTTAACTGACACAGAGAGAGAGACAGCTAGAGAAAGAACACAAGCAGGGGGAGTGCGAGAGGGAGAAGCAGGCTTCCCGCCAAGCAGGGAGCCCCATGTGGGGCTCGATCCCAGGACCCTGGGATCATGACCTGGGCCGAAGGCAGATGCCTAACCAACTGAGCCATCCAGGTGCCCCTAGACCTAGAGCTTTTGTTAACCATGTCACAACGACAAAAAGTATTAATCCCCATATTCTTTTCCAACTATTACCCCATTTCATTCTTGACATTTACAGCACAATTTCTCAAGAGTTTTCACTAGTCACTGTCTTCATTTCTTTCCCTTCCTAAATTCTTAATTTTTAAGTAAAGCTTCATAAATACTTGTAAAATATGCATAAAGTTTAAATGAAAGATAACAAACACCAGCTACTCTCCATTACTATTAATTTTGAACATACCCTAACTTTGAAGTTCCCTATATGCCACTCCCAGATCCAGTTTCCTGCTCTTCTCCCTTAGAAACAATTACTGTCCTGAATTTCTTATAGTTTCCCATATGTTTATATTCCTAAAATGTATATTTCAGTATATTTCACATGTATGAAATTGTACTGTATGTATTCTTCTGTGACTTTTCTTATTCAATCTTATGTTCCTGGAATTTATTTATATAGTGTGTAACTGCACTTCATTTATTTTCACCTTTGTATTCCATGGTATGAGTATACCCAAGTTTCTGCATTTTGTTATGGATAGACATTTGGGTTATATCTAGTTTGCTTGCTACCCCAAACAGTGCAGCTATGTGCGGTTAGGTTAAATTGTATAGCAGAGTCCAAGTTTTGGAAAGATATTTCTCCTAATCTGTTGTGGATTAATGATTTTATAAAATACACTAAAAATGTTTCAGCAATGTTCAATTGCTATAAAAATTTCTAAACATGTACCCTTAATTTCTTTCTTTATCTTACGGTAGAGCACACTTGGAATAACAATGCTTTAATATATACCTAGCTGCAGAATTCCTGGATCATACATCTTCTGCCACTTAGGCAAAAATTTTGTTCTCTCAGAATCACTAATCGCTAGTTGTTCAGATTAAACAGAAGACGATCTACTAGCAGTTTGTGACTTTTGCTGTATCTTTTCTCAGTCCCTAACATGCAGGGGGTTTCAGACAAAGACCCCCAAGAGCAGTTAGAATAGGATGAATGTTACCCGTGTCAAGGCCGCAGCTTCTGAGTGGCCCCCTCAGCACTGTCTCTCTCAGATGCGAGCAAGAAGCCAGACTACTTTATATCAGTATTTCTCAAACTTATTTTCATTATCATTCCCTTAAGGAGCTGTTTTAGACATTTTTTTTCCCTCTAATCATTCCTCCCCTTCTATGAAATTTACTACTGTAGATCAACAGTCTCTCTGTTTATGTACTGTGGCATTTGGAGGGCTACAACCATTTTACTGTTTTTAATATATTTTTTTTTTTGTCTCCTAAGAACCAATTTCACCTGCTTGGGAGTGGTAGGACTACCTTCAGAATGCATGATATGAACACAGATACGGTTCTGGCATTAGAGTACGAGCATTTAAAATGATAGTATTTAATTGTCAGATGGATGATGAAGTGGGGAGCAAGGAAGACTCAGTGCTAAGAAACTGTCCTGCTGAAAATGTGCTTGACTTAGGAAAAGATCAGTTTCTACTTAGACTCATGAATTGGGAAAGTGAGGAATAGGCATTTGTCAGTGTTTGATGGCATACTTTGTAGAAGAAATGTGGAAGTATGGATTGGAGGACAGTACAGTTAGGCAAGTTTGTAGATTTAGAATGCAAATTAGTGAATTGATGCCTATCTCCTAAGTAATTTTTGGTGACCCATCATGTGGCTCTGACTTCACGCCTATCTATTCTCTGCTTTTATTGGTCACTTAAGAAAACCTCAGATTTACAAATGATGAGAGGAATGGTGAAAAGGCTAGTGGACATCCTCAATCTCAAAAGAAAACTTGGGCAGGCTAAGTTAAGGACGGAAGTAAAGTATTGCAGTTGGGTCTAAAATACCAATTGTAGGGGCACCTGGGTGGCTCAGTCAGTGGAGCATAGCAATACCAAATATAAAAGAAACTTAGGGATTTAAGTCATGTTACTCTTTAAAAAAAAAGATTTATTTATTTTAGAGAGGGAGAGAGAGAGAGAATGGGGTGGACAGTGGTAGAGGGAGAGGGACAAGCAGACTCCCAGTTGAGTTGAGAGCCCCACGCAGGGCTCAATCCCAGAATCCTGAGATCATGACCTGAGCTGAAATCAAGACTCGGCTGTTTAACCAACTGAGCCACCCAGGCGCCCCAAGTTATGTTACTCTTAATATGAGTGTTCTGAAAAAGTAATTAACATCTTAATCTGCATTAATTAATGTCTCTAGAATCTAGATGTATGCTGGTCAAATTGCAACCTTAAATAATTATGTCAGGATTACTTAGGGCCATATAAAATACTGCATATATTTAATGAGTCTGCTAATATTCATGAAGTACTTTGCATGTAGTTAGTTATACCATAGCCATTCTGTGGCTACTGGTGCATGAGTTTTAGACTTAGTTATAGTATGTCTGGATATTTTTTGGGAAGAAATAGGTTTCTTTTCACTGGCAAGAGATGACTTTCTGCAAGGATGTTGACAAGGAGATAGTGATAATGACAACTGACAACTTTTTGAGTGATTCAGAGTGGGTATATCATCTAAAAGAGGGGTCAGCAAACTATATAGCCCACTGACCAAATCCAGTCTGCAAGCCTGTTTTTTAAGGCTCTCCAGCTAAGAATGTTTTTGCATTTTAAAGCGTTGTAAAACAAACAAAAAGATTATGTCGCAGTGACCTTAGATGGCTTGTAAAGCCTAAAATATTTACTATCTGTCCCTCTACAGAAAAGATATGCCAACTCCTGGTAAAATATTGGACCAATGATAGAGTGGATAACACTTTAAGATCTTTTGCACACAGAAGACAGAAAACCAAGAATAAAAAGCAACACAAATAGGTCGCTATTCGGGTGAGGCTGGGTGGTTCAGTCCAGAGACTACTGATCTTGGGGTTGTGAGTTGAGCCCCCCCGTGGGGGGTAGAATTTACTTGAAAAAAAAAAAAGAATTGTTCAGTATATAGAAATCAGGTGATTATTTTACAAATTAACTAGATTTAAATTAGAGACTAGGGTTCAAAGCTATGTAGAAAATTGCCGTTGTAATCAGTTTTATTTGGCAAAAGGAGACCTATTTGTTACGTAAACTTAAGAGAAATTTAGGATTAATTATGGATAGCAGTTACGGATTGCTAGAATTAAAGCTAATGTTTTCTTCTTGAGCGTAATGACTATTGGAAAAAGTGGCCAGAAAGCTTGCTGGGGAGAAAAACGGACAGGAAAACCCCGGTCTGGGGCTGAGCAGTTGTCACGGGTATAGCCCACAAGGGAGCAGGCAGGGAGGCGGTCACTGATTATCCGCACATCGGAAGGGTGGGGTGTTGCTTCTGAGTTCGACTTCATCGAACCCCGAGGACGAGCTTTTTACCGCTTTGAGAGAGCTGCCTTATTAGTAAGGAAATAGCACCACCCATTGGTGTAGAATGATGAGTGATGACCCTCCTCATGGGGGCGGGGGGTGTCTGATGATCTGTGATTGTTCTTGGATTCTTAGTAACTGGGTGTTACTTTGATTTGTGTTTTCCTTTTTGTGGTAATGGGTATTTTGAAGGTTAATATATCTTATTATAGTGACTTTATTCTGACAGTTTTCTTGGTTTCCCAGTCACAGAGTGTATAATTTATGGAATATTCTCTCTATAGATAATTTTATTCTCACATCCCCAATTGTTCTCCCCAACTGTAAGCTGTCTTAGGTATCTGTAATTGAAGATGTTCCATTTTGTCTTCACATATATCTGTTTATTTCTGGTTTATAACTAAATGTATTTTTTTTTTCTTTCCCAGATGATTCTTTGGGATTGGGACTTAAAGCAGTGGTATAAACCTCATTATCAGGTAAATATAGTGAATATCACTAATAATGTCGGTAATGAAACTTTTTAAAATTGAAGTATAGTTGACACGTAATGTTAGTCTCAGGTATACTGAAATAAAACTTTTGACATTTTGTTATTTTTTATTTTTACTTATTTTTTTATATATTTTTTATTTTTTTTAAGGATATTTATTTGAGAGAAAGAGAACATGATGGGGGGGGAGGGCAGAGGGAGAGGGAGAAGCAGCCTCCCCGCTGAGCAGGGAGCTGATGCAGGGCTCCTTCCCAGGACCCTGGGGTCACGAGCTGAGCTGAAGGCAGACGCTTAACAACTGAGCCACCCAGGCGCCCCCCTCAAAAGGAATTTTTATATGTTAAAGTAGACTTATAGGATCCTGGTGGGGGCGGGGGAAGGGGGTCAGCTAGGATTGCCTTTTGCCCTTAGTAAAGTATTAGTCAGTTGAGTCTCTGGAGGAATGTCACTTGGCCTGTTTCAAGGACTTGTCAGCAGGCTGTAGGTAGTAAGGAAATTTAATATTTTTTCCTCTGCCTTTGTTTTCCACATCACTGACTTCCAGCAATTAATTTGGCTTATTTATGAACTTTATATATATAAATGGAATTAAGTAATATATACTTTTAAGCTTTTTTGATCACTTAAGTAATATATATTTATGTCAGAAGAATTGAAAATAGAAGTATAAGAGAAAAAAGAAAAATCACTCCTAAATATTAAGCAATAACTATGTTAATTATGTTAACTTTTGATGTATATCTTTGCAGATCTTTTCCCATTTTCCCATTGTATTGAAATGTGTGTTTGTGTATTCTAGTCTAAAAAATATATATTATAATAATTATAAGTTATATATAGGTATATAACATAAATATTAACAAAATAGATAAAATATATAAATATAATTATTTGTAATATAAAATATATTTATTATAATTAGGTTATAATATGCTGGTTTGAAACCTGATGGTTTTCACTAATAGATAAACATTAATAAATATCAAATCTCTGTCCTTTATATGTACAGAAACATTACACCTGTTTATTAGATTTATGTAGTTAGTTGTCTCTATCCCAATTTTTGAAAAATGAATATTCCTTTCAGTGAGTTTTGTTTTTAAGGTGTGAATGGAAGAGCCACAACAGCCCATAAGAACAAAATATTCTCTGGGTTTTGGTGAATAAAAAACATAACCATTGCAGTCAGATAAAATCAAGAAGCCCACTTCTGACCCAAAAAAGGCTGGTTCTTTGACCTGCACAAGGACTTTCTCATCAGTCATACTCACCAAGATCCTCAGTTTCCAATTAAAAGAGTATTTAAATTATTAGTAAAATCTAAAGATAAATAAGCAGTAATGGTTAAGAGCACAGACTGGTAGTCAGACTGATCTGTGATATCAGGCACCTACCTCCCTTTTTAGCTCACCTAACCTCCCTCTTTTCATTCACCTCTTTTTCTTTCTTTCTTTTTTTTTTTTTTTTTTTAAAGATTTATTTATTTGAGCGAGAGACAGAAGGTGCATGCACGTGGGCACAGGGGCGGGGGCTGGGGGTACAGAGGGAGATGGAGAGAGAAACTCAAGCAGACTCATCACTGAGCATAGAGCCTGCCACGGGGCTCGATATTTAAAAAATATGTATATATATAATATATATATGTACCACTGGATTTTATTTTTTGTTTTGGAATTTTGAATCCATGTTTATGAGAAAATTGGCCTTGTTTTTCATAATGTTCTTGGCATGTTTTTGGTATAAAGCTTATAGTGGCCTCATAAAATAAAGTGGGATATTCACTCTCTTTCTACTATCTAGAAACATTTGGTAAGATTGGTATTCTTTCTTTAATGTTTGAAAGAATGCTGTGGTGAAGCCATCTCGGTTTGGAGCTTTTTTTTTTTTTTTAATTTAAAGATTTTATTTATTTATTTGACAGAGACACAGCGAGAGAGGGAACACAAGCAGGGGGAGTGAGAGAGGGAGAAGCAGGCTTCCTGCTGAACAGGGAGCCCAATGCGGGGCTCCATCCCAGGACCCCGGGATCATGACCTGAGCCGACGGCAAATGCTTAAGGACTGAGCCACCCAGGCGCCCCAGTTTGGAGCTTTTTTTATGAGCAAATGTTAAATTATGGATTCAGTTTCTTCAATAGTTTTAGGCTTGTTCCGGTTTTCTCTCTCTTCTTATAACAGTTTGGTTAGTAGTGCTTTATAGGAACTCCTTTTTTTGTTGTTGTTCTCTCCAGCTGAGACTGCTGAAGCTCTATTTTACTTTCAAATAGAAATCTGTTTGACAATTTTTGCTAGCTTTCTCCATCTCAGCCACTGTTTGCAGATTGGCAAATGCCTTTAGGGGCAAGCAGCTCTGAAGTCAAGCTTGCTGGTTTTTCTTTTCTCTGAGATCTTGCTTAGCCTTTAAAGCCCTGCCTGTCTTGATAACCCTGACGTTTTGGTCTTCCAGCCTCCTGTAACTACAGAAAGCTCCGCTGTTTCCTAGGCTCTTAACTGCTCTGTGTCATACCCTCTCTGCCCCGGCCAGTTATGAGTCCACAGCAGAGTACTTGAGGGGAAAAGTAGCACAGTATGGTGGATTCCTTTTAATTTATTAACTCTGAGTTCTTGTTCTTTCAAGGCCCGGCTGCTTGACTGTTCTCTGATGCCTTGAAATGGGTGCTATTTTTATTTTATTTCAGCTTTTCTAGACTAGTTATTCTAGGCAGAAGAGTTGGTTTGATAACAACCTCCTTGTTGAAAACTAAGGCAAGCCTCTTAAGTCACTCTGAACCTATTTCGTCATCTATACGTTGAGAATAATACCACTTTCCTCAGAGGGCTAATTATGATAACAGCAACAACAACAAGTGCCTGGTGGGTTAGTAGCACTCAATAAAAATGTGAGCTAATATTATATTAATATATAATAATGAATTCTAAGTATCTCTGAAATTATAGTGTAAGACAGGATTTAGCACAGTTTTTTCTATAAAGGGCCAGATAATAAATATTTTAGCATTTGCAGGTGATACACAGCCACCTCCCTCCACCTCCTCTTCAGTCATCCTTTAAAATGCGGAATCTATTCTTAGCTCTCTGGACAAAAACAAGGTTTGCCACATATGAGCCAATGGGAAATAGGAATTTAAGTTCAGATTTAAAAATTTGTCACTCTTGCTTACTACACTCCCCTCACCCAGAATAAAAGTTGAAGTCCTTATCATGGACCTAAGTGACCTTACACAATATGGTCCCTCACTTTATTCCCATTTACTTCTCTGACCTCGTGTTGTACTAATTTCTCCTTCATTTACTCTGCTCCAGTTACTTGGGCCTCCTTGTTATTCCTCAAACAAGCTGGGCAGACTGGGCCTCTGGGTCTTCACACTTGCTGGTCTCCCTGCTGGAATGCTCTTTTCCCATATCTCTGTCAGTTCTTAACATAAAAATTGTTTTTTCACCTTCTCTAACATTTCAGTGCCCTCCGTTACTTCCCTCTTTCCTCCCTTTACTCTTCCTCTTTAACCTGCTCAGAATCTGTGATTCTCCCTTGCTCATATCCGTTAGCCTGGAATCTTATGTTCTCAAAAATTTGGTCCCAACATGCCTCTCCAACCTTATTTTCCAGTGCGCTTTAAAAAAAAAAAAAATGAAGCCTGTACTGCAGTAATTTTATGTTCCCTGTAACTTTGCTATTTTACTGCTTTTGTACCTTTATGTGCATTCTTTCTTGATGAGCTTCCCCAAATACATTTTTAGTTTTATTGTAAAAGAATTATTTCTCCCTAATCTTTATAAATAAAATCCTACCAAATTAATATCTCAGCTCAAATGCTATCCCTTCCATAAAATTTCTGTTAACCATTCGGATTAAAGTTTATGTATCTTCTTTGAACTCTGATGCCACTTTATCTGTATTTTTATTTCATCACTTTCCATAATATTAATAATTGTACTACTTACTGTACTTTACCTCTATGTACTATACATTGCACTATGTGCTCTGCATGTATCATCAGCTTTAATTCTCCCTGCTCCTCTCCACTAAGTATAACTATTAACTCTGGAAGTAACAAGAGGCAACCAAAGGAGAATTCTGAAAAATGGAAAGAGGAGGGTGGACTGGTTAGGGACCCCAGTAATGGAGAAAAACTATAGTGATGAGGTTTCTTATAACTCCTGCCTAACAGCAAAAGGTGATTCAGGTGGGCTCATTCCTTCCCCAAGATTAAATGAGAGTCCTGCCAATAACACCAAGTGAGTCTAGTTGCTCTAGCAAGGGAAAACTGATCAGGAACTCCACTGACAAGAGGTCAAGGGAGGAATTCTCATTCCCTACTGAGCAGGAGACTCCCCTTACCCAGTGAGAGACTGGGTGGCCCGGGGGCCTGGCAGAGGGGATATGGCCACATGTGTCTAGTCCAGAAGGTGCTCTTTGTCCCTGTGGTCTGGAGACTCTCTTGCCCCACCGAGAGGTACCAGGTGGCTCAATGTGTTGAAATTCCTCCCATCTCCTCACCCACAGAGGTACCGGCAAGGACCGGTGGGAACCCTAGTGGCACCAGAAAACAATCAAGCAGACTAAAATACCACTGTGAATGCCCTGAAGACTAAATTGGCATTAGAACCACGGCCTGAAAAAGTAGACCAGGACTTGTTGCTAAATCTAAACAAAGAGACCACCTCCTAATACAAAAGATTTAAATAGGACCCAGCGTCTTCTAGGATAATAACCAAAATGTTGATGATAAAATAAAAAATCACTTTTCATACCAAGAACCAGGAAAATCACAACTTGAATGAGAAAAAACAATCAATGCTTAACACCAAGATGAATCAAATTTGGAATTACCTGACAAGAAATTTTTTCTTAAGATTTTATTTCTTTCTTTTTTAGAGAGAGAGAGAGAGAGAGAGAGAGCAGGAATGGGGGAGGAGCAGAAGGGAAAGGGAGAAGCAAGTATCCCACTGAGCAGGGAGCCTGTTGTGGGGCTCTGAGATCATGACCTGAGCTGAAATCAAGAGTCGGGGTGCTTAACCAACTGAGCCATCCAGGTGCCCCCAACAAGAAATTTTAAAGCAGTATTCTAACAAGCAATTACAAATAAAATAGAAAATCTCAACAATAACAAAAATGCATACCCCTTTTATTGCACCTCACAGATACTGTGGTAGGTTTTGTTTTTTTGTTGTTGTTTTTTGTTTTACAAATTGAAGGTTTGTAGCAATCCTGCATCAAGCAAGTCTATTTTTACTGTTTTAGCAACAGCATTTGCTCACTTCATGTTTTTCTAACATGTTTTGGTAATTGTTAAAATATTTCAAACTTTTTCATTATTATACTTGTTATGGTGATCTGTGGTCAGTGATCTTTGATGTTACTGTTGTAATTGTTCTGGGGTACCATGAATCATGCTCATATAAGATGGTGAACTTAATAAATATCGTGTGTGTTCTGACTGCTCCACTGACCAGCAGTTCCTCCATCTCTCGCCCTTCTCCTTGGCCTCCTTATTTCCCAAGATGCACCAGTATTGAACTTCAGTCAGTTAACAACCCTACAAGGCCCTCTTAGTGTTTAGGAGATAGTCACATGTCTCTCACTTTAAATGAAAAGCTAGAAATGAGTAAGCTTCCAGAGGAAGGCCTGTCGAAAGCTGAGATAGGTCAAAAGCTAGGCCTCTTGCATCAGACATCCAAGTTGTGAATGCAAAGGAAAAGTTCTTGAAGGAAATGTCAAAGTGCTACTCCAGGGAAAACATGAATGATAAGAGAGTGAGACAGCTTTATTGCTGTTAGGGAGAAAGTTTTAGTGGTCTGGATAGACGCTCAAACCAGCCACAACACTCCCTTCAGCCAAAGGCTAATCCAGAGCACGGTCCTGCTCTCTTCAGTTCTGGGAAGGCTGAGAGAGGTGAGGAAGCTGCAGAAGAAAAGTCTGAAGCCAGCAGAGGTCGGTTCGTGAGGTTTAAGGAAGGAAGCCATCCCCATAACATCAAAGTGCAAGTGAGTGCTGATGTAGAAGCTGCAGCAACTTATCCAGAAGATCTAAGCTAAGATAATTAATGAAGATGGTTACACTAAACCACAGATTTTCAGTGTAGGTGAAACAGCCTTCTACTGGAAGAAGATGGCACCCAGGACTTCCACGGCCAGAGAGAATTCAGTGCCTGGCTTCAAAGCTTCAAAGGATAGACTGATTTTCTCACTGCAGCTGGTGACTTGACATTGAAACCAGTGCTCATTTACTGTTCTGAAAATCCTAGGGTCCTTAAGAATTATGTTAAACATACTCTGTGCTCTGTAGATGGAACAACAAAGCACATCTGTTTGCAACGGTTTACTGAACATTTTAAGCCCACTTTCGAGACCACCTCAGGGAAAAAACGATTCAAATATGATGCTTATTGACAGTGCACCTGATCACCCAAGAGCTCTGATGGAGATGTACAACAAGATTAATATTTTCATGCCTGTTAACACAACGTCCATTCTGTAGCCCATGGAGCAAGGAGTAATTTTGACTTTCAAGTCTCATTATTTAATAAGTACATTTTGTAAGGCTATACCTGGTTTAGATAGTGATTCCTCTGTCGGATCTGGGCAAAGAAAATGGAAAACCTTCTGAAAAGGATTCACAATTGAAGAGGTCAAAATACCAGCATTAATAGGAATTTGGAAGAAGTTGATTCCAACCTTCGTGGATGACTTTGAGGCGTTCAAGACTTAAGTGAAGAAAGTAACTACACGTGTGGTAGAAATAGCAAGAGAAATACAATTAGAAGTGGAGCCTGATGATGACTGAATTGTTGCAGTCTTATGATAAAACTTGAACATATGAGGAGTTGCTTCTTATGAACGGGCAAAGAAAAGTGGTTTTATGAGATAGAATCTACTCCTAGTGAAGATGCTGTGAAGATTATTGAAATGACAACAAAGGATTTAGAGTATGACATAAACTTGAAAAAGCAACAGGAGGTTTTGAGAGGATTGATTCCCAAGTTTGAAAGAAGTTCTACTGTGGGTAAAATGCTATCAAACAGCATCACGTGGAACAAAGAAACTGTGAAAGGAAGAGACAACTGAATGCAGCTAACTTCATTTATTTACGAAATTGCCACAGCCACCCAGCCTTTAGTAACCACCACCTTGATTTGATCAGTCTGCAGCCACCAATATCAAATTGAAGACCCTCCACTAGCGAAAAGATGACAACTTGGCTGAAAACTCAGATGATGGTTAGCAGTTTTTAGCAATAAAGTATTTTTTTTTTTTTTTGGAGGTGGGGAGAGGGGCAGAGGGAGAGAGAGAGAATCCTAAGTAGGCTCCACACACAGTGTGGAGCTTGACAAAGGGCTTGATCTCACCAACCCTGAGATCGTGACCTGAGCCGAAATCAAGAGTCAGATGCTTAACCAACTGAGCCACCCAGGTGGCTAAATAAAGTATTTTTAAATTAAGGTATGTACATTGGTTTTTTTAGACATAATGTCATTGCACACGTAGTAGACTACAGTATGTAAACATAACTTTTATATGCACTAGGAAACCAGAAAATTTATTTGACTCACTTTATTGCGCTATTTGCTCTATTGCAGTGGTCTGGAACCAAACCTGCAACGTCTCTGAGGTAGATCTGTAGAAGTTATAAAAAAGAAAGAAATGAAAACTATGGAACTGAAAAATGCAATAATGGAAATAAAAAATTTGCTGAATGGGCTTAGGAGAGTGGAGATGACAGAGGATAGAATTTATGAGCTTGAGGATAGAGCAACAGAATTTACCTGATTTGAACAGCAGAGAGGAAATAGATGGAACCAAGACGAAGAGCTTTAGGGATGTGTGGGACAATAACAAAAGATCCAAAATTCATATCCGTGTCTGAGAAGGAGAGAGAGTGAGTTTAAAAGAGTATTTGAAAAAAATAATGGCTGAAAACTGCCCCAAATTTTGCAAAAGAAGTAATCCTACAAATTCGAGAAGATAGTGAATCCCAAATATGAAAAGCCCCCAACAAATCTGCAAGCCATGTCATAAACATTTGAAAACTCAAGACCAAAGAAAATAACTTGGAAGCAACTAGAGAGAAATGACACATGATCTGTATGGGAACACCAACTCAAATATCAACAGATTTCTCATTTGGATGTGGGGAAACAGATGCTATTATAATACAGTTTGTGGAAGTATAGATTTAACCAACATATAGGTGGGCAGTTTTATAGTAATGATCAAATTGTAACATGTTCATTTACTGTGGTTCAGCAATTCAATTTTATGGGAAGCTATTTGTCAGAAGTATATGCTTAATTATCTATAGTGACATATATAAGGAAGTGACATATATAAAGATTAGAAATAGCTGGGTTATCCCCTAGTAATAGGGAATGTTTTCAAATAAAAGCTAAGACAAAATAATACTTCACAAGGAAAAAAAAAATTCCCCAAAGAGCAAAGACATTATTTAGCTAATTATTGTTCTAACAGTAAGTTCTTACTGTTCATAACATTTCTTAGTTCTGAAATGTGTTGAGGATACTTAATAAACAATTTTATGGTGAACTCATTAAATACATTTGATAATTATGAATTTTAGATACACTCAAATGAAAGTTTAAGGTAAAATAAAAGCAACAAAAAGGACATTTAATTCACTGTTGATTATCCGTGCACTCATTTCTATGGGTAATTGAGTTGAACATCATATATATGTATTTTCAAGAAGTAAAAATCATACCTAATGTAGACATCAATGAAATATTTATTCTAAATTTAAAAAATATCTTTCCTATCCACTCTTTAAGGCCAAGTGTGATGTTACCCATCCATGAAGTTGTTGGTGACCATTCAGTTCATAGTTAATCACTATCTCCTTCAAACTCTGATACCTTTTTTTCTGTATTTTTATCTTCTTATTTTCCATAGTATTGATGGTTATACTGTGATTTATTGCACTTTAAATATATTCCCTTATGTGTTTTACATGTATTCTCAGACTAAAGTGTCATGTCAGCCCTTAATGTGAGGGAGTTGTTATAATCTCCATTTTACGGTAAAGAAACAAAAAGGTTCAGATGTTAAATAAAAAAATCATACAATTAGGATTAAAGTGTAGATTTCAAATTCTGATGTCTTTGCAACAGAGCCTCGTCACTACACTCGACTTCCTCTTAAGTGCGTAAGGTTAACTGAAAGGACCACTGTGGATGTACATTGTATATGTATATCGATTTAATAGAGTGTTTCTGAAATGTTAGTGTTTTCGTAACAAATCTGTAATATTATTTTTTCTTTTCTTTTCTAGAATTCTGGAGGTGGAAGTGGAGTGGATCTTTCAGTGCTAAATGAGGCTCGCAATATGGTGTCAGATCTGCTGATCGATCCAACCCTTCCCCCACAAGTCATTTCCTCCCTGCGGAGTATCAGTAGCTTGATGGGTGCTTTCTCAGGTTCCTGTAGGCCAAAGCTTAATCCTCTCACGCCATTTCCTGGATTTTACCCCTGCTCAGAAATAGAGGACCCAACTGAGAAAGGAGATCGAAAACTTCACAAGGTCAAGATACCGTAATCAGCCAGCCGGGCTTACCACGTTTAATATTTTCAAATTACAACTGCTCCTTTATAGCTTAGATAAAATACAATTTCTTTTTCCAAGGATCAGCTTTTTTAATACAGTATATTGAGCTGTTAGGGACTTTGGAGGTGGTTGTAAATCTCAAATAATTCTAAATGAGTATTCAGCTTTTATTCTAAATAACTTTCCTATAATCAGCCGTTATAACTTCATTGGTTGTAACTATTTATCATCATTGTCACTGTTTTTAAGTAGAAAATACCACACAAATTTAATTGCAGGCTTGTGTAACAAACCAGTGGTCCTATCATGTCATTAATCTATTGTATGATTTAGAATCCAGGAATTGTTCTTATTGAACCACAAGGAATTGATTGTTACAGTATTCATTTTATGAATTACATAGCATTATTTTAAATTAATTTTCACATTTTTTTGGTCTCTGTTTTTCCCTGTTTACTCACTGGAGATTGCTATAGCCCAATAGACACTGATTTTTCCATCATTAAATATGGGATTAATTTTTTTTAAATATCAGTGCTTCAAAATAGGATTTTCTTTAAGAAATAATGAATACTTGGGGCGCCTGGGCGGCTCAGTGGGTTAAGCGGCTGCCTTCGGCTCAGGTCATGATCCCAGGGTCCTGGGATCGAGCCCTGCGTCAGGCTCCCTGCTCAGCGGGGAACCTGCTTCTCCCTCTGCCTGCCTCTCTGCCTACTTGTGCTCTCTCTCTCTCTCTCTTTCTCTCTCTCTCTCTCTCTCTCTGTCAAATAAATAAATAAAATCTTTAAAAAAAAAAGAATACTATTTAAATAGGTCTACTTTAATGCTTGTTCAGAGGGCAATTAAAATTGCTTTATTTGACTAATCAGTATCTTTATCAATAGCTAAAATCATAAACTTTAGAAATAAAAACATTTTAGAGATTATTCTAGATTAATTTAATCTACAGGTAAAGAAACTAATCAAGAGAAGATAAAATTCAAATCATTTAATTTTGTTCATTGTAATGTATATAGAGCTTAGAAAAAGTTAAATACAGTTTTGAAAAGATTTTGATCAATTTCATTGTGTTAGTTCTCAGCATTAGGATGTAGAGATGTTGAGAAATTAAGCCAAATTAGGGCTGAAGTTTGATAATTACTGATCACAAATCTAGACGATAGCTGATTATGTGATGCTTCTATATACAGTAGCACTTGCCTTAGTCAAAATCCAATTAACAATGTTATTTAGTTATATGGCATTCTTTTTAGCACTCAGCCTATGAGAAATAGGTTAATCACAAGCATCAAAAAGTGACAGTAATAAATTCATCAATAAAATAATATATTCTTGAGTAAGTTTTCACTTGCTATGTTGCTCTTCTTTTGTATTTTCCATTGATATTTGATGTTTGGAATAGTAGTTTTTTTTCTTTTTTCAGTTGAAGTATACTTGACACAACAGAAGGGCAATTTTTAAAAATAATAATTCTTAAAATTCTTAATCAGAAAAATATTACTGATATCAATATTATGTTTGTTACTATGTTTACTGTGTAAAAAAAAGTGTCTATGTTTACTGTCTAAAAAAAATTTAGAAACAATTTAAACAATATTAATTAAACAGGATGCCTAAGTGCCTCATTTCCTGAACATTCTAGTTAATCAGGCTATTTTTGGTACTGGAATCTACTGATAGGAGTAAGTCCTATAAGAACCAGGAAGTACCCTTATTTCTTTTCTTTGTGTTCTTTAAACTTCTTTCTTGAATTTCACATCTAATTTGTCTCTGCTTTTGGGAAAGAATAGAAAAAGCCTGATACTACTCCAGAAAAGAACAATAGCCATTTATGAAAAAATAATTAGGAAGAGGGAGTTGTAAGAGATAATTTAATGTAAATGTCTTATGTGTTAAGAACTAAGAGAGACTATATGGACCTAAATTATAGCCAGAAAGGATTATGTTCCACAAAGAACGTTTTCACTGTGAGTCTAACTATGAACCTTTACAAAATTGACAAGCGGGGCGCCTGGGTGGCTCAGTCGGTTAAGCGTCTGCCTTGGGCTCAGGTCATGATCCCAGGGTCCTGGGATAGAGCCCCACATCGGGCTCCCTGCTCAGTTGGGGGGCCTGCTTCTCTCTCTTCCTCTGCCTGCCGCTTCCCCTGCTTGTGCTCTCCCTGTCTCTCTCATAAATAAATAAAATCTTGGGAAAAAAATCGACATGCTTGGGAAACTTAAATATAGGAGATACTTATCTCTGAGATGGTTTCAGTATTTGCTAATGGGGGAAATTCAGAAGAAGCAAAGACAGTTTTATGTAAATCTCAGTAAAATACCTTTTCAGTGGTTAAAAAAAAAAGAATACTTTGGTTAGTTGGCTATTTGGATCAGTTTAGAATGTTTTCAAAAATTAAGGTAAAATATTAATGCGAATTGTGTTCTGAGTTTAATTGTTAATTGAAAAGATAACTGTGAATCTTTCAGTTTCTCCAGGTTAACCCTATGTACATTAGCCTTATACTGAAAATAAAAAAGGTTTAGGATATAGGGCTTATAGTCCCTGATCCTAAGCTTGACCCCTGGATTGTTTTTCAGGGTAAATCTTTCATATTTGCTTTTGAGATTGTCAAGTGTTTATTTCTCATGCAGTGAGGGAGTGAAGTGTACAAAAGAATAAAGATCTTGTTAAATTGTAGGGAGTTCAGAAATCATTTTTTAGTGGGAGGAACACTAAATAGAACAACAGTGTAGAATGTAAAATTTGGAGTAAATGTGACATATTTTCAGAGTAAAGTGTTCTATTTCTCCTGTACATGTTAAAAATAGACTTTGTATTGATATTTTCACACGTCATCTTTACTAATACATACACAGCGTGTCTAAGGGTGACAATTTTAACCATTGTTAAATTATTCAACAGGGACTAAACAGTAAGAATAGTTTACCAACTCCACAGCTGAGGAGGAGTTCCGCAACCTCAGGTCTGCCTCCTGTTGAACAGTCTTCAAGGTGGGAACGCAATAATGGCAAGAGGCCACACCAAGACTTTGGCATTTCAAGGTAAAATCCCCAGTCTTTTAAAGAAACTTGAGTCCAGCGCATCCATTTTGTCTCTGTTGAATGCAGTTTGAAATAACTAAAAGCAGAAAGGAACAGTTGAAGTATTTTAGGTATAGGTCAGCATGGGTAGTAATAAGGCATGATAGAGAAACTGATTCTTAAAAAGGAGGCTAAGGTGTCTTCTCCAAAAAGTGCAGTACGTTTGGTACAAAGCATGCTGAGGCCTAAAGAAGAAATCAGGAAGGCAGTGTAAGGAATCTGGGGTCAGTTTAGGACAGGGCAGTGAGAAACTTTAAAATTAGTATTAGTGGCCTTTATGGGGGCAATCACAGCCATCCAGTGCACCGTGTCAAAAGACAGGTCAACAGAGTGACTGACTTGTTAGGGGAGGAGCACATTCCCAAGGCTTACCTCAGATATTAGATATAAGGTAGCAAAACTCTTCCAAACCCTGTTGGTGCTGGAGGACTAAGACTACTCATATATTCTGTACTCACTTGAGGATTGACTTGGAACTGACCAGTGCTAATCGTACACATGAAAGGCATCAGTAACTCCCGCTAAATGAAGCTGGGAAAATGCAGGGGCTGAAATTTTCTGACTGTAAATATACCCATTTACTCTCATAACAAAGGATTCACTACTTTTTTTAATAGCCAGAAACAGAGTGATTTCTGGTGTGAGTTAGGAACTTCTCTTTGGTCACTCATCTGACTATGTTAACAGAGTTAGAATTAGTGTAATCTTTCTGTTAAACCACTGTTGTTACTGGGCACGTGTTGTACTTTGTTTAGCTGGAGCTGTATAGTTACACATTTGAAACAGCAGATGGCAGGATTGGATCATACAGATTTGTCTTAAAAGTTGCATTAACGTTTATATAGGAAATATCAAATAATGTTCCAGATTTTGTGTGATTTTTAAATTTGAATCTTTTATAATATATTCAGGTAGATGAACTCCTTTTTTATAAAAGAAAAATAGAGTGAAATGATAAATAAGACAGAAAGGGATTGATGTATAAAAAGTATAATCCTGGAGAATGCAAAGCTTGCCTGGGGCCTAAACATGACAGTATTGGTTTTTTGGGTTTTTTTGTTTTTGTTTTTTGTTTTTTAATGGAAGCAGGATATGGGGAAGTCAGCGATGATAGGAACTGAAAATATGACATATTTCTTAACCATGGGAAACATCATCTTGAGAATACTGTTTGGTTTAAAAAAGAATGATGAAAATGATTGCTTTTTAATCTTTCAAAATTACACTGCTGTAAAAGCAGTACATTTGCAATTAAAGAAACACTTGATACAGTGAGTTAAGGTCAGTTTTATCCTGCTGACTTAAGATGGTTGATGTTAAAATAGAACCATGGTCCCAAAGAAAATTAATTCTGAGAAATGTTCATATAAAAGTAAATGTTTGCAGATTCAATATGTAATTACTTAGCTCTCATTAAAACAAAGCTGTATTCCTTATAAAAGATTTAGAAATTTGGAGAATAAAGTAACTTATGGTATCATGCAACGTCTACTTGAAAGAGCTCAGGCTAGTAGTAACTTTTCTAGTGTGCAGAACCTTTAGCTTCTCAGTAATAAATTTCTAAGTGTGCTTTGAACATAGCGTTTGAAGCATTTGCAACCACTATTCTTTTCGAAATTCAAGTCTCTAGATCAGTGCCATCCAATAGAAATTTTTGTGATGAAGGGAGTATTTTATATCTACACTGTCAAGTATGGTAGTCCCTAGCTACATGTGGCTATTGATTACTTGAAATGTGTCTGGTATGTTTAAGGAACCAATTTTAAATTTGACTTAATTAATTTAACTAAAATGCAAAGGGCCATATATGACCGTCATATAGACCTGTATGGCAACCATATTAGACAGCATAACTACAGATCTTTCATGTTTGGGGGTAATGTTTTGTTCAGGAACCTTTAGGCTTTAGTAGCTTTAACCGAAGAGACTTGTGAATCTGGAATCATGAGGCCATTCTTCTTGACTTTGTTAGAGTACCCCAAAACTGAGATCACATGGCCTACATTTTTGAGTCTTGATTTGAAGGCAGCCTTGGATTCTGATTGTAGCTTCTCTTACTGTGATTTTAAATGACCCTGACTGTGCTTTCAACATGGTTCCGGTATTGAACCTCTCATTTCTCTGAAGCTCTGACCGAAACCAAATTTCTCATCCCTCCAAGTACTTTTTCATGTTACTATTTTTCTGCCCTTATTTCCTGACATAATGCTGCTACCCTCTAGTTTCGTGGTTGCTTTAAAAAAAAATGGATTTAACTAGAAAACTTGGCGTTATCTTTGCGTCCTGTTCCTGTTACTTATCCCTTAGATACCAGTTGTCAGGCCTGTGTCTGCATCTCGCTTCCTCTCTGCTCCCTCTTCTCCTTTATCACTTTGCCTACACTGTTTCATGCTTTCTTTATTCCTTACCTGAGCTACTATCCTCTTAATTGGCCTTTCCATTTCTAATATCCTTCACTGCCTGATCCATCTCCTACCCTTCCACCACAAATCTTCCTTAAACAGAAGCTTGATTATTCAGTTTTTCTAGTCATTACGTTTTGGACCCTTTACCAATGCCTATAGAATCGTGCCCAAATCCTTAGGCTGGGATTTGAAACCCTGTTATTCCCTCATGACAAAGCTGCACCTTTACTTGGAATATTTAAACAAACTAAAAGACATGAGCAATCTTGCAAAGAATGAGAACAGAAAAATGACTTGGAAAGCTCTCTAGGTGAAAACAGCAGATATGTGACTTGCGCTAAACTCTTCCTTGACCTTTTTCTGATAATTTCGTTTTTAGTTTAACTCATTTTGAAAATTAAGCTGAATTACAGTTTCCAGCTCACCTTGTTTGAGTAAAGAGTAATATAGGATTTAATTTTGCTTTTCTTCATGCTTTGGAGAAAAAAGTGAAGTATTATAAACCCTATGATAGCTGTGATAAAAGGAATCTAAAGGAAGAAAACCACAAGGAAGAACAGCCACTGTATTATCTACCCTGAAGAGTTTATCACTTTTCATCTCTTACAGGAACTTGAAATTTTAATTAAGAGGGCCGTTACTTTACAACACCAAAATACATCAGTCTTTCTCTATTTATTTGAAACTCCAGTCAAGAGTAACTCTCTGCTGTTCCCTCCATTTGTCCGCTTCTGTGCCCCCTGGTAGTTGTTGTCTCTCCCTGGAACAGGTCTCCTCACTTTAAGAATAACACCCTGATCTCCTCCTCCCCTGGTTTCCAAGGAGAAGTAATCTGTTTCACCTCGGAATCTCCTTAACAGCTTTTCTTTGTCTCTCTTATGGCACGTTCACTTTCTACGGTGTGTTAGTCATTACTGCCCTTCTGAGGCCTGCTTGAGTGCTGTGATGAGTTCGATTGCATTAAAATGGATCTTTGAAGATAAATAGCTGCTCAGTAAATGTCCTGCAGGAGTATAGTGTCCGTATTGGATTATGACAGTGGATGCTGCCTTCTGCTGAAGTTTTAGCAGACGGTTCTCTGGTCAGGAAGTTCTAGGAGCTGTGAAATAATGCTTTTTTGGGTTAGCTGACAATTGGATTGCCCACCTCTGAGTTCTAGGATTAGTAGCTGTGGTTAAAAAATGGCTAAACTTGTATCCTTGTACTGACTGCTAGGACCCATCCCTCCCTGTGGACAAATAGAACACATTTTAGAGCTCACAGCTCACTTTCTTTGAACAGACTTTCCCTGGAGAAAAATAGGCAAATCGTTTTCCAAAACTCCCTGGGCTATCAACTGTAGTTACTCCTACACTAAAGAGACTTGCTTTCAACCTCTTCCCCAATTCATCCTTCATCTCCATAACTGCTCTGTAATTCAGTCTAATAATTTGTTGGGAACTATGTTCCCTAAATAATGTACTAGGAACCAACTTCTCAATTCTGTGTCTCATAGTTTATTAGAGATTTATACCAATGCCTGGACGCTATTTGAACTGCAGAGATTCAAGAGGGCTAATGCTGTCATCTCACTCAGTTTCTCAAGAGAATAGCTCTGTGAATCTAGACATCATACTGCCAACAAGTTTATACAGCCTCTCACACACCCACACAAGATGATACAAACCTTATCAAGGTAATTTGCATTGGTTATCTAAAAATCAGCTCGTTATATATGGCTTAACTCTGTGACCCTAACTTTTGACAGTCTCTTGTAATGATTTCCAAATCTGACTTCAGTCACCCTCCTACCATCTGTTATAAACCTTGAGACTCCTAACCTTCTTGTCCTCTGCTTTCTTCCATATTTTATGTAATCTCATTGGAGTGTACATTTATCTGGTTGTAGGCCAGAAATTAATTAGATGATTGTAGAACTGAGCTGAAAACCTGTAATTTGACCTGTACCTCTCAATTCTAAACAGCTAACTGAATGTATAGTATACTTCAAGTATTAGAAGACCCTGGATCAAGGTGGGAAACTGTGGAGCAGTGCAGTGGGTCTGTTTTGAAAAGGAGAAAGTCTTATCTTTGTTTTGAATATTAATCAGGGAGTAAACTTTGGTAGAGTACACAGATTTTTCTGTTTGAATATAGCCCTGAGTGGTATTCTTAAGTGCTTCCCTAGTCTCCCCCACTTGTGAGCAAGGAGTACTCAAGTACAAAGAACAGTTGAGCACAAGCAGGGACATGAGTTTATTGGGGGGTATTATTTGCATTGCCTCTTTTTGTCACATCATCAAATTATCATTACTACTGGCTTGAGAATAAAATATGATAGACTCTAAAAGTTAGATGTTAGAAGTTTTTACCTCTAGGAGGGAAGGTGGGGGGGGATGGGATAACTGGGTGATGGGCATTAAGGAGGGCACATGATCTGATGAGCACTGGGTGTTTTATGCAACTGATGAGTCAATAAATTCTACCCCTAACACTAAAAAAAAAAAAAAAAAGCCTTACATCTAAATCTCTAATTTTACAGATGGAGAAACACACAAAGCTAGAATCAGAATTGTTTTGTGGAAGGTGTGGGCAAGACCTTTTAAAAATAGGTAGAAAATAAATGTTTTATCTTTTTAGAGTCAAAGAAATTAGAGGTTGAATTTTAGCTCTGCCACTGAATTTTAGCTGTGTGAATGGGGGGACATTACTTAGCCTCTTGATGCCTCCGTTCCTTATCTGTTAAACAGGAGACTAAAAAAGATAAACATATGTAAACTACCTAAAACAATGAATGGTACATACTAGATACTTAAAATAGTGCCGGTGTTATAATTTTTGTTAATGTCAGTAAGTAAGTTTAATGGTCACTAACTGGTTTTATGTGCCTTCTCTTTTTGTAATACAGAATTTTTTTCTCCCATGGGGATATAGAACAAACTAGATTTCTAGAAAAAGATCCAAGGAGAGCCTCAAAGCAAGAGTTAGTGAAAGAAAAAGAGTCCGTTCGCCCAAAATTGGGGAGCAAAAATGATCTGTTCTCTAAGAAATTGAGACTAGGAACCTAAAGAGATCATCCATTTATTCCACATTATTCCAATATCTGTTGAACACCTGTATCAGGCACTGTGCTATATCCACCGGGAATGTAGAGATGTGTTAGAGCCCGTAAAGAAAATCACAAAATAATGAGGGAAAAGAATCTGTAAGCAGTGAAATTATAATACACTATGGATAAATGTAATAGAGACATGAACAAAAACCTTTTAGGTCACAGAAAAAATAGGCCTTCCGTGAGTAACGGGGTAGGGAAGAACAGAAAAGATGAAGCAGTTGGAGAAGAGCTTATTGAGAACTTAGCCCTATGCTAAAAAATACTGAGTGAAAAGTAGAGAATCTAGATTTGTCCTTGAGCCTGTGGTGAAGTGCCCACATGAGGAGTTGACAGAAGAGAACAGGCTAGTGAATATCGAAGAAAATGTAAAATTTATGGTGTACTTAATACATGCTTGGCACTGGAAAGCTTTCAGATATATAATCTTAAATTGCATTTTACATATCACATTGCTGTAGTGTGTGATTGCCTACCTATGTTTAATTTCTTCATAAGAGCTCTAAAACCTACAATAAATATTTCAGTTATAGGAAATGACTGAGTTAATGGGTAGTCAATAGCTGTGAAGAGAGGGAGCAGGAAATAATGAAAACTGTATTATTAGGCCAGTGATTCTCAGTGAGATCCCTGGACCCAGCAATGTCAGCATCACCTAAGAACTTATTAGAAATGCAGATTACTGGCCCTGCCCCAGACCTACTGAACCAGAAATCCTGGGGGTAGAACTAGCCATCTGTGTTCTAAGAAGTCCTCCAGATAATATTGATAACCTGCTTTATACCAGGGTTCAGCAAACTACATACAGCCTGTGGGCCTAATATAGTCCATAACTGTTTTGTTTTGTTTATTGCAAATAAAATTATACTGAAACACAATCATACTTATTTGTTTATTATTATTTGTGGCTGGTTTTTATGCTACAGGCAGGGTTGAGTAGTTGCAAAGCCAAAAGTTTTTACTAGGTCCTTTACAGAAAGCATTTGCTGGCCCCTGCTTTAGGCTTTAAGTACTAGATAGATGTCTAAACTCTGAATGTATAAGCATATGTTTCCTAGTTGAACTGAAGATCATGAATAAAAAAGAGGAAATTTCCCATGGCTTTAAAATTCTTAATCTGTTATCTTTCCCTTTTAGTCAAGGATCCTATCTAAATGGGCCTTTTAGTTCAAATCTACTGACAATCCCGAAGCAAAGGTCATCTTCTGTATCCCTAACTCACCATGTAGGTCTGAGAAGAGCTGGTAAGAAGTCATTCTTTATGATTTAAATGTGGGAGGTCTCAAAGTATCTGCTAGTGCACAATTTTTTCATTATCCATTTAGAGCTAATTTTGAATACCATTTTATGTGTCCTAAGTTAACACGATTAAGCAGTTTGGATTGGCTATTAGTTGACCATTTGCTCATTCATTGGTAACGCTTTTTGAACATCCACTGTGTACCAGGCACTTTGTTAGGCACTAGGGATTCAGGGATAAAATACAGAACTACTTAACTAACCTGAGTAGTTGCAGATCCCCAGATTCACATATCCAGAACAAGGGAAAATTGTATGGAAAGGGTATTCTTTTGCAGTGTGGCAATTACCTTACTGTGAGAGTAGAAAAAACCTGACTATATCCTAGTAAGTCATTCTAATAGAATTTTTCCCACTTTATTTATTTATTTAAGGTATAATTGACATATAACAGTATATTAGTTTCAGGTGTACAACAATGATTTGATATTTGTGTGTATTGCACAATGATCACTCCAGTGAGTCTAGTTAACATCTGTCACTATACATAGTCACAAATTTTTTTCCTGTGACAACTTTTAAGATCTGCTCTATTAGCACTTTTCAAATATATAGTCCAGTATTATTAACTGTAGTCATCATGCTGTACATTACAGCCCCCTGATTTATTTATTTTATAACTACAAGTTTGTTCTTTTTGACCCACTTCACCCATTTCACCCACTCCCACTAATTAGGGAATTTTCCTTAACTCAAAAGATTATAGAACACTTCAAAATATTTTAGATGAAAGATACAGATACAACGTAGCAATAACAGAAGAACCCTGATACCTACTTTTAAAGTACATTACATCTGGTAATGGAATATACATACAATTACAAAGTTCTTTTATGCTGTTGTATATAAAATAAAAATCAGTAAAACATGAAGAGGCAGGAACATGTTATTGATAAGAAAAGCCGACACTAGAAGGAGATCTACATAAGATATTGATGTTGGATTTAACAAAGTCTTTAAAATAATGATGTTTTAAAAGAAATAGAAGGAAAGATGGACAAAAATGGGTTGATAATTTTAACACAGAACTGAACACACAGAAAAGAAATAGTGGACAGTTTAGAACTGAGAAATGTGGTTGATTAAATTAAAAGCTTATAGGATGGTTTAAGAACGGATTGGACACGACATAAAAATAGAAAATATCCAAACTGAAAGACAGGGAAAAAATATATAGATAACAGAATACTTATGGCTTCTGGTTCTGCATGTTAAGGAGCCTAGAAGCCGTCATTCTGTCCTAATAAGTAAAAATCTGAACAGACTAAAAAATCAACTCTTCTAGGATCTGTGAGAGAGGTGGGGAAACAGGGCAGTGGGTTCTTCCAAGACTGGTGAGGTAGGCAAATACAGGAAGTAATGACTTCCTGGAGCAGAGACTCACAAGGAGCAACTTGGAACCACTGCCTGGAACCAATGCTGGGGTAGGAAAGCCTGAACTGAACTATCTGGCAAATTGCTGGAGGATAGCTCTTGAGAATTAAAAACTTCAGGGAGACCCAGTCATAAGGAGCCCCCCACAATTTTGTGAGATTCACCTCCAGGAGCTTGACCAGATCCTTTCAGAAATAGTGGAGAAAATGCTGCTATCAGGGGGCAAGGAAAAGGAACCATGTTTAAATACACCAGAGCACTTTTCCTCTTCTTAACAAGGCTGCCCTCAGGAGAGATCAGAGGATTTATCAGAGCCTGACTAACCTGGGGGAAGGGAAATACTCAACTTCAGTCAGCTCTAGTCATTCTCCCACCAAAGGGAGAGGCAAAAGACAAAAACAAAACCCCCAAGCAAACAAACAAACAAAAACAACCTGAGAAACACTTGTGAAGTTCTTAGTGCAGCAACACAGGCTCACTGAAAGACAGATCTAATCACCGGACTAGACAGCACTTCTCCCTCAGACCTCAGCACCATTTTACTAAAGGCCTATTTACAGCAGTGTCTTTTACCTGGTACATCATGTCTGGCTATCAAGAAGAAATCACAAGGCGTACCAAAAGGTAAAAACACAATTTGGATAGATAGAGTAATCTATCAGAATCAGATAGGGATGTCGGCATTGTCAGACTGGGAACTTAAAACAACTATGATTAATATGCCAAAGGCTCTAATGGATTAAGTAGATAATATGCAAGAAGAGAGGTGGAAATCCTAAATAATAAAACAAAAATGAATGCTCACAATCAAAAACACTGTAACAGAAATTAAGAATGCCTTCAGTGGGCTCATGAGTAGGCTGGACACAGCTGAAGAAAGAATCTCTGAGCTTGAGGATATGTCAACAGAAATCTTCAAAACTGAAAAACAAAGACTGAAAGAACAGAATATCCAAGGACTGTGGACAACTACAAAAGGAATACCAGAAAAAGAAGGCAAGAAGGAAGAAAAGAAATATTTGAGGCAGTAATGACTGAGAATTTTCTCAGATTAATATCAGACACCAAACCATAAATCCAGGAAGCTCACAGAACACCAAACAGGATAAATATCAAAATCGTTTTCAAGTTACAGAAAAGCAAAGATAAAAATTTCTTAAAAAGGCCAGTGGGGGGTGGTGGTGGAAACAACTTACCTATAGAGGAACAAAAATAATAATGACATCAGACTTAACCTTCATAAACCATTCAAGTGGAGTGAAACATTTCAAGTATTGAGAAGGGGGGAAAAACAACACCCACCTAGAATTCTGTACCCTTTGAAATTCTACTTCAAAAATGAAGGAGGGCTTTCTCAGACAAATAAAAATTGAGGGAACTTGTTGCCAGTAGACTTGACAGACAAGAAATATTAAACAAGAAATATTAAAAGAAGTTCTTTAAAGAGAAGAAGAAAAGTGATATAGGTTAGAAACTCAGATCTGAATGAAATGAAATAAAAATAAAATGAAAAATGCCAACCTGGAATTCTTTATCTAATGAAAATATCTTTTGAAAAATTAAAGCAATGTATTTTTTCATACAGACAAAAGCTGATAGAATTTATTGCTGGTAGACCTGTAATACTAAGATTCAGCAAAGGAAGTAGCTTAGGTAGGAGGAAAATGATCCACACTAAAGCATATACTGGCAGGAATGAATGAAAAGCACTAGTAAGCCTAAATACGTGGGTGAATGTAAGTGAATATTGATTTAAAAACACAATAATAACTTCCTTTTAGCATGCGTAATATATGAAGGAGTCAAATATATGGTAACAAGGGCTTATAAAGGGTTGAAAAGGGGTAAATGGATTTAAACTAGTAAAAGTAGTAAAAAGTATAAGTTTGAGAGAAAGTAATACTTCAAAGATGCACACTGTAGTATCCAGAGTGACTACGAAAAGAATGAAAGAAAAAGGTATAAATAAAAAAATGAATATAGGAGGTAACATTGGCATGATTTTTTAAAAAACAAAAAATAATCCAAAAGAATCCAAGAAAAGATAAAAGACAAAAAGAAGGAACAACTAAAAAAGAAATAGCAAGATAGTGGATTGAACACTATATCACATTAAACATACACTTTGTGGTTGGGGGGAGAGGCAGGGATCTGCCAGAATTGTTAAGCATATTTTTAAAACATCCAGTTTTCAACAAAAAATTGAAAATACACTCCAGTTAAATGACAAAGATTGTCAGGCAGCTAACAACACAAGACTCAAGCATATGCTCTTTACAAGATGCACACTCTAAATCCAAAGATGCAGGTAGGTCTGACCTCAGAGCTATCATATACATGAGTTAAAAATCGACAGAACTAAGGGAAAATAGAGAAATCCATATTCGTAATTGGAGATTTTAACTCCCCATTCTCATTAGTAGAATAAGCAGACCAAAATATTAGTATAGACATATGAAAGGTTAGAGCAACATGACTTGACTGACTTGACCTAATTGACTGCAAAACACTACATTCAGCCATCCCAGGATGAATATGTTTTCCAAGAATACACACAAAATGGAGGACAGTAGACCATTTGCTGGACTATGAGACAAGTCTCAGTGAGTTTCAAAGTATTAAAACCCTAAATAGAGATTGACTTCAGGAACGGCAGAGAGAAGATCTCCCTAAACTCACTCTCCTGCTAAAATCAACAAAAAGGCAAAAAGTGAAACTCAGCCATTTCACAACATTGGGAATTAACAAAAACCTGAGAAAAAAACTACAAGTCCTCTGTATAAGAGAGACTGCTGAGCCTGGGTAAGACCGTGGGTCCTGTGACATCTTATTTGGGGGCTACCCCATCCCCTCTTTCTCCCTCAGTGGCACTGTTGCTAAAAGCAGGTAACATTGCTATCATCAGGGAGATCTGACCTCCTTTAGGACTCCACTGAGAGTATATAGTAAACAACTTGTCCCACCTTGAAGCTCCTTGGGAAATCTCTATTCCCCGTGGGTATTTGGGTATTGTGGGTATTTGGACTCAGAGCTCAGCTCTCTAAAAAACAAACACAAGACCCAAACCTTGTGCCAGGCAGCCTTGTGACTGCCTAAGGCTGTGATTTCAGTGGTGGCAAACGAGCTACCTGGGAATTTAAAAGGAAATCCTGGATACTAGTCAATGACCGTAGGGAACTTGAGAACATCTGAGAGATTCCTGGGGGGGTCTACGAGGCTGTGCACGTGCGTAGGAGAAGACCCCAGTCACTCATGTGGAGCTGACCTAGACGCCTCTCACAAGCAGGACGTGAAATCCAAGGCTGTTTCATAAACTAAAGTTTGAAGTATGTTTTTTTCAACAGATTCTCTAATACAGTTGACATTTAGGCAAGACATTTAAAGAAATCTTTCAGACTCATCATTGATTGACAACAAAATTATTCTGATCCATGGGTGATTTACAGGAAGTCAAGCTTAAAAAATAAATCAAGAACTTAAAGGTAAAACAACAACAACTAGCAAAGAACTCAGTGGCTACACAGTCAGAGAAAACAGAATCTACATAGTTCTGAGATGGTTTCTTTGCAGAAATTGACAAGCTGATCGTAAAATTCAAATGGAGGGACGCCTGGGTGGCTCTGTTAAGTGTCTGCCTTTGGCCCAGGTCATGATCTCCTCTTGGGATTGAGCCCCATGTCAGCAGGGAGTCTGCCTCTCCCGCTCTTTCTGCTCCTTCCCCCTCAACATGTGCACTCTCTCTCTCATAAAGAGAGATAAATAAAATCTTAACAAAATAAAATAAAATTCATATGGAAATTCAAGGGACCCAGAATAGCTAAAGTGATTTTTAATAAAAAAGAAGAAATTGGAGGACTCACACTTTGAAATTTAAAACTTATTACCACGTTATAGTAATCAAGACTGGTACTGGCATAAGGATATTCCATCTCAATGGGATAGAATTGAGAGTCTAGAAATAAGTCCTTACGTGGTCAACTGATTTTCAACAGGGGTGCCAAGATGATTCAATGGGGAAGAAACAGTGTTTTTAACAAATGGTGTTGAGACAACTGGATATACACAGGAAAAAGAATGAATTTGGAATCCTACCTGTTATCATACTCAAAAATTAACACAAATGCATCATAGACTCAACTGTAAGAGTTAAAGCTTAAAACTAGTAGAAGAAAACAAAATTTTTGTGACTTTGGGTGTTGAATACAGCATTCTAATATATGACAGCAAAAGCGCAGTTCATGAATGAGAAAAACTGATAATTGGAATTCATTAAAATTAAAAACATTTGTATTGCTACAGACACCTAAAGAAAGTGAAAAGACACAGGATGGAGAAAATATTTGCAAATTATATATTTGATAGTGGCCTGGTATCCAGAATATACAAAGATGTCCTACAACTCAATAATAAAAAGACAAATGACCTCATTAAAAAAGATATTTCTCCAGAGAAGATACACCAGTGGCCCATACCACGCAAAAAGATGTTCAGTATCTTTAATGATTAGGGAAATGCACATCAAAACCACACTGACCCAAGACTTCATACCCACTGTGAAGCCTGTAATTTTAAAGACAGACAAGAACAAGTGGTAAAAATGTTCCAAAGTGGGAACGCTGACACATTGATGGGAAAGCGAAATGCTTCAACCACTTTGGAAGACAATTTGGCAGTTCAGTACTTGAAGAGAGAAATAAAATTGTGCTATCTTCATGAGTACAATTTTATACGGCCTTGAAAATCGGAGAACTGCAATCATACCCAACTGCCTGGAAATATCTTTTTTAAAATGCAAGCAAGGCATAGAAGAAGCATGTATATTTACTGTCTAACTCAGTTTATAAAGTTAAAAAATAAGGGCAAAACTAACCTAAATTGTTAAAAACTGCGTACTTACATGGTATAAATATAGAGGAAGGCAAGAAAAACAATACCATACAAGTCAAAGTATGATTTCCTTTCATGAGAAGAAGTGGGGCTACAGGACAGGGTCCTGGGCTGTGGCCATGCTTTATGTCTAGTTGAGTGGTGAGCATTCCCATCCTAACTTCTCTGTATGTGTGTTATATTTCACACCAAAAAAGGTTTAAAATTAAAATGGTGAGTCTATATCGTAGAAAGCATTTTTTTAAGCGTTGCTAGGTTTTTCTCTGTCGTATCAAATTTCTACCCTAAGATCATGTAACCCTTTATTCTTCTTAGCCCATCTGTCAGGATTTTGGACACTCACTAGTATAATTAGAGAAAAGAGGGCTAGAAATTGGAACCTCAGTTTCCGGTTAGTAACTAATCATTATGACAGGCAAGACCCTTCTTGTCTGGTCCTCACCAGTTTCCTCTTCTGAAACATTAAATTGGCTGGCCAGATTTAAAAAAAAAAAATTCCCATTCAGCTCTAACACTGTATGAAATTATGGGAACCTCTACATAAAGCAGTCTGATAGAACAGTAGAGGCAGCTCTGCAGAAAGGAGTATGATCTCCCAGTGTTAACTGTGTTAACTAAATCAAGTTTTTAGCCTTTTTTTTTTCCAGTAGTTTTTTTTTCCCCACATGGGAAAATGAAAATACTACTTAACTCACAAGGTGATGAAAATAACACATTGTCTTAAATAAAATAACACATTGTATTCGGGTTCTCGGGAGAACTAATAGAATGTGTGTATATGTATGTACAGAGAGAGAGAGAGAGCGAGAGAGGTGGCTTATTTTAAGGAATTGGTTTGCAGGATTGTGAGGGTTAGCAAGTTTGAGATTTGCAGGGCAGGCTGTCCAGCTAGAAATTCTAGGAGGAGTTGATACGGCAGTCCTGAATCTGAAAGCCGCCTGGAGGCAAAATTCCTTCCTCTTTGGAGGACCTCAGTCTTTCCTTTCAAGGCCTTCAACCAATTGGATGAGGCCCCCACACGAGGAGGGAGGGTAATCTGCTTTACTCAGTTTACTGACTTAAATGTTAATCACCTCAGAAAAACACTTTCACAGCCACATCTAGCCTGGCGCTTGACCAAACAGCTGGACACCGTAGATAGCCTAGCCAAGTGACACATAAAATTAATCATCACACACGTACCACTATGCCTGAAAATATCAGAGCTCCTGAATAACTGTTATTTGCTTTCCCCTCTGATTCACACTTTACTTGGATCTTTATTTCCAAATAAAGTTTTAAATCTGCCTACCTTTCTCCAGATATACCCATTCCACCTTAGTTCAGGGCACTCAGTGAAGGTTTTTGGAGCAAATCAGTAGCATTAGAGATGTATTTCTGAAGCACTGTGTTTTTTTCATGTTTTAGCAATGAGCACGTGTTTGTATTCTCTACTAGTCACTAGGTTTGTTGAGTTGCAGGGATAGTATCTTTTTCTCCATTGTTAAACCCAGCACATTTTCTACCATATAGGAGGCTCTCAGATATTTGTTAAATGACTGAATGAGCTGGAAAGATGTAGATATATTTTTAAAAGGAATCTGATGTTACGTTAACATATAATTTTGTCATTGCTCAACTTGCTTAATGCTGTTAAGAACTTTCATTCTTCAATAAAGTTTGGTAGCAATACTTTGTTCATGTGGGTAATAAGCTGGTAGGGATATAAAATGTGAAAGATAAAGGCCAATGTGAATTAGGAAAACTTGTGCCACACTTTGTACATTTTAGTTACACTGTTAACATCTGTGCCATCTTGCTGCCGTATTTATTTCACACTCACTGATGATGACAAATAATGCCTACAATGTCTTGAAGATAGCTCCACCTAGGAATCTCTTTTATCATTTAATTGTAAATACTTTGCTTTCTTTAAAGAAGGAAGATATTCTTTTTAAATACACAGGACAATAAACGCCTATGTGTGCATACATATTTATTGATTGATCTCTTTCTTCTCTTTTAATTTTTTAAGGTGCTTTCCCCAGCCTGAGTCCTGTGAATTCTCCCAGCCATGGACCAGTGTCTCCTGGCTCCCTGACCAGTCGATCACACATAGAATTTCCTGACACTGCCAATTTTCTTACTAAGCCAAGTGTTATTTTACACAGATCTCTGGGCAGTGCATCCAATTCACCAGATATTTATCAGCAACTCAGAAATTCTGATAGCAGTTTGTGTAACAGGTAAGTTTCCCAAATTTTCATTATTTCTATTTAAAAATATGTTATTTTAATAAAGTATTACTAGTTTTCTATTTGCTTAAGACTATATCTTCTTTATCGAGTAGTTTTTATTCTTAACAAACTTTTTCTCATTTTAGTGCTATTACTCATTTTCCAATTAAGTGATATATAGTGGTATTCTATCCATCTCAAGATACCAGTAAATTATGAGAATTATTTTGGTGTATAATACCGTACTACCCAGTTCATATGGTGTTTGTTTTCATTTTTCCATTTTTTATCAGTAGTAAGTGTTTACTTCAGACCTCAGTGTTGACTTTCAAAATATGTTATTCTCTTCAGGGACACAGGATGCCTTCTAGGATAAAGCCTACCTATTAGGTTTATCAAGAGATTGGACTTGTATGATATTTTGCAGTTAGGATCTTGGTTAAAAATTAAGCGGATTTTCTAATTGTATTTAGGTCAAAATTTGCTTGCCTCATTTATAAAGGTATATTTATCTGTTTTATTCTATAAGCTGTGGACATCAAATATTGAAATATGTGTCAACATCCAAATCTGAGTCTGGTACAGACTGCCACAGTGGAAAGTTGGGTGAGTTTTGCAAAAGTCATGTGTGTTTGAATTTCAGAGCAATTTCTGACATTGTTTTAGAAGTTAATAAATGAGTGACTTTAACTTCAATTTATCCATCTTTAAAATGAAGATCTAATGTTTTACCTACTTAGGAGATAAGTTGAGGAGTTACTGGGAATGAGTTACAAATAACAGATGGTGAAAGTGTTTTGAAGACTACAGTGTGCTGTGGAAATGAATGTGGTCTTTTCAGGTTATGGCTAGAGTTCATAAACAGTGAAATTAATTATATTAATGTTGAACTCTAAGCCCAAGAGAGTTTGCATACATTTTAATGGCATAGAGAGGAGTTGTTTTAAATTTTAATTTGTTAATATCATTCAGAAACATTTTATATCCTCAAACAAGAAATATTGTTGGTGATAAGTTATGGTTGTTTTATAATTTTAAAAAATTGATGACTCAGGCATACAGTAATAGTTAACTAGGTAACTCAGATCATCATTCCCACTGAAAGTAGCTAGAAAAGCCAGACAAATCATTAACAACAAAAACATGCTTAAAACCGTTGAAAACTAACAAGCTCTCAGAATTACCAGTACAAGATCTGGAGGGGGACAGAAATTCACAAAAATGAGCCTGGAGTTTGGGACTATCAAAAATATATTTGCTCTTTCTGGAGGGGCCGGTGACTGATAGAATGAGCAGTCTTTTGGTACTTCTGTGGGACTAGGGAGACAGAGATTGGAGTTGAAAGCTTACCATAGTAGGGATAACTTGGTAAACTGTGTAGCCCTCCACCCTAAGAATAAAGGTAAACCAGAAGTAGATGGGCCTCCACAGGGATTATGGGCTCTTATCGATCCCTTTACATACTATAAAAGTCACCCTTTTGAAGTGTACAATTCAGTAGTTTTTGGTTCTTACATTGTACACACACACACACACACACACACAGAAAAGACCAATCCTTCACAAACTCTTCCAAAAAGTAGAATAGGAGGGAAAACTTCCCAACGCATTCTATAGGACTAGTATTATCCTGATGTCATAACCAGACAGTAACCAAGGAAATTACAGACCAATATCCCTTATGTGTATAGACACAAAAATCCTTAACAAAATAATATTAAACTGAATCCAGCAAAATATGAAATGGTCACACCATGACCAAGAGGTATTTATCCCATGAACGCAAGAGTAGTTTAACAGTTGAAAATCAGTCAATGTAGTATACCACATTAATAGAACAAAGGGGGAGAAAAACACATGGTAATCTAAGTATGTGCAGAAAAAATATTTGATAAAATCTAAGTCTCTTTCATGATAAAAACACTCAAACTAGTTATAGCAGGGAAGTTCTTCAGTCTGATAAAGGACATCTGAAAAACACACACCTGAACATCATCTTTAATGGAAAAAGACTGATGCTTTCTCCCTAAGGTCAAGAATAGGATAAAGGTTTTTGTTTTCAGCACCTTTTTTTTTTTTTTTTAAGATTTTACTTATTTTTGTGAGAGAGAGAGTGAATGAGTACACACGAGCAGGGAGAGGGCCAGAGAGAGAGGAAGAAGCAGGCTCCCTATGGAGCAGGGAGCCAGACACTGGGCTTGATTTCAGGACCCTGGGATCATGCCCTGAGCCGAAGGCAGATGCCTAACCAACTGAGCTACTCAGGCGCCCCTGCATTCAGCACATCTAGTCTACATGGTACTGGTGGTTCTTGCCAGGAAAATTAGAAAGAAAAAGAAATAAAGGCATCCTGAATGAAAACAAATAAAACTGTCCCATTATCATAGATCATATGAACCTCTGTGTAGAAAATCCCAAAGAATACACATACACACACTAGAACCAATAAACCAGTTTAGCAGAGACAAGATGCAAGATCAGTGATGTACAAAATTATATTTCTGTATACTGGCAATGAACCACCATAAATTGAAATTAAGAAAACATTTCAATTCATAATAGTATTGATAAGAATGAAGTAGTAGAATGAATTTAACCAAAGAAGGGAGATTTATAAACTGAAAACTACAAAACATTGTTGATAAAGATTAGAGAAAATCTAAATAAATTGAGAGGCATTTCATATTAAAAGATTGAAAAACTCAGTATTGTCAGTAGGGCTCCCAAATTGATAGATAAATTCATTGTAATCCTTATCAAATTCTAGCAGGCTTTTTTTTGGTAGGAATTGACAAGTTGGTCTTAAATTTAACATGGAAAGATCATGACCAACAATAACCAAAACAGTTTGGAGAAAGAACAGATTTGGAGGACTGACACTACAAAACTTACTGTAAAGCCACTGTAATTAGGATAGTGAGGTAGTGGCCCAAAGACAAGTCTGTAGATCAGTGGAACAGAATAACAAATCCAAAAATAGATTCTTGCATTTATGATAACTGAATTTTGATAGAGAAGCCAAGATAATTCAAAAGAGAAAGGATAGTTATTTCACCACATGGGGCCAGCACAATTGGATATTCACTTGTCAAAGGAAGAATTTGGACTCTTACCTTACAGTATACATAAAAAGTAACTCAAAATAGATCATAGACCTAAGTGTAAGAGTTAAAAACTTGAAACTTGTAGAAGAAAATATAGTATATAGTCTTTGTGACCTTGAGTTGAATAAAGCATTTTTAGATACCACACCAAAAGCACAGTCCATGAAAGAAAAGAATGACAAATTGGGCTTCAGCAAAATAAAAATTTTTACACTTCATAAGACAACAGTAAGAAAAAGAAAAGACAAACCTCCGATTGAGAGAAAATATTTGGAAATTATATATCTGATTAGGTCTTATATCCATAATATATAAAGAACATTTATAATTCATTATTAAGAAGTCAAACAGCTCAAAAAATGGGCAAAAGATGTCAGATATTTTGGTCTGAGTCATTTGGTGAAGGATATAAACAAATGGTTAATGAACACATGAAAAGATGAACGACGTCATTAGTCATTGCAGAAATGCAAATTAATCCTACAATGAGATAGCACTACGCTCAAACTAGACTAACTATAATAAAAAAGACAGACAATACCAAGTGTTAGCAAGGATGCAGTGAAATTAGAACTTTTTGCATTGCTGATGGGAATATAAAATGGTATACCCCTTTGGAAAACATTCTGGCAGTTTCTTTAAAAGTTACACAAAAATTTACAATATCACCCAGTAATACCATGGCTTAGAATTTATCCATGAGAAAACATATGAGTGCTCAAAGACAAGATTGTGAATGTTATGACATTATTGATGACACTGCAAAACTGGAAATGATCCAAATGTCCATTAACTTGTAAATGGAGAACTATCATGTGGTATATCCATACAATGTAATTTTAAATTTAGCAATTAAAGGAACAAACTTCTGATACATGACACTACATGGATAGACTTCAAAATGTTATTCTAAGTGAGAGAAGCCAGGCTCAAAAGATTTCATATTGTATGATTCTATTTATATGAGATGCTAGAAAAGGTGAATTTATAGGGACAATATCAGAACAGTGATCACCTAGGATGAAAATAGGGATTAACTATAAATAAGCAGGAGAGTACTTTTTGGGGTGATGAGAATATTCTAGAATTGTCGTAATGGTTGTACACTTGTAAATTTACTAAAATTGTTGAAGTATACACTTAAAATGGGTAGATTTTATAGTATGTTATTACACTATACACACACATACACACACACACACACACACACACACACACTCTTCTTTAGATTGAATGGTATCAGCTGGGAGATTCTCACTTGAGGACTCTCATGTGATTGCAGTCAGATATTGGTACGAGTGACAGTCATCTGAAGGAATGATTGGGCTGAATTTCCAAGATGGGATTACTCATATATCTGCTGACTATTGACTAGTCCATCTAAATATGATCTCTCTATGGGTTTCTTCCAACATGTTTGCTGGATTCCAGGAGAGGAGGAAGTAGAAGCTGCCAGTCAAATTAATGGCTCAACCCAGAACAGACAAAGCATTAAGTAATGCCATATCCTATTAATCAGAGCAGTCACACAGGCTGTCCAGATTCCCAGGGCTTAGGAAATAGATGCGGTGTCTTGATGGAGGAGCGACAGGAATACATTTCAAAAGAGTGCAAGGGGGGTAAGACATAGTGTTGTGGCCAACTTTGGAAAAGAAATTACTACATTTATTTCAACTGTTTTTATTACTGTTCTATGTAAGATAGAAGTTTGGATCATTAAAAAGTACGTATGGGGTGCCTGGAGGGCTCAGTCGGTTAAACGTGTCTTCGGCTCAGGTCATGATCTCTGGGTCCTGGGATCGAGCCCCGCATCAGGCTCCCTGCTCATTCGGGAGTCTGCTTCTCCCTCTGTGCTCCTCCCACCCTCTCAAATAAATAAATAAAATCTTGAAAAAAAACACCGTATTTAATGAATCTCATATGTCATGATGGCTATTTTAGAATATTATTTTTTTTTTAACGATTTTATTTATTTATTTGACAGAGACACAGCGAGAGCAGGAACACAAGCAGGGGGAGTGGGAGAGGGAGAAGCAGGCTTCCCGCTGAGCAAGGAGCCCGATGTGGGACTCGATCCCAGGACCCTGGAATCATGACCTGAGCTGAAGGCAGACGCTTAACGACTGAGCCACCCAGGCGCCCCTAGAATATTATTATGTATATTATATTAGAGGTACTGCCTTAACTTACCAAGAGTAGTTGCACATTCTAAATTTCATTTGTTAAATGCTTTTCATTGGGAAAAAATAGTATTTTCCAAAGGATATTTCCTGATCATCATTAGTTAATGATTTTTTAGTATATTCAGTGTTAGATTAAGATTTGACTAACATTTATTGATCATTTATTATATGTAACATCTAGTAAAATAGATGTTATTATCCATCTTTTACAGAAAGATGGATGCACTTTGCCATTATCAAGTACAAAATCAGGATTTGAGCCTAGTTCTTCTGAAACTCAATTCCAATATGTACTCTTAAAAACTGGGTTTTACCTAGGGGCGCCTGGGTGGCTTAGTTGGGTAAGCATCTGACTCTTGGTTTTGGGTCAGGTCATGATCTCAGCATCGTGAGATCAAGCCCCACGTGCTCAGCATGGAGTCTACTTGAGATTCTGTCCGTCTCCCCTTCTCCCTCCCCCTGCTTGTTGCATGCATGTGCATGCTCTCTCTGTCTCAAATAAAATAAATAAAATCTTAAAAAAAAAAAAACTTAGGAAAACCCCCTACATATTGAAGAGTAAATGAATCATAACTTTATAACTTGATGAGTATTCATACACTTAACATATACCTGTGTAACCACCAAGATCAGTAAACTAATAAACAAAATATTACCAGCACCTCAGAATTTCTCCTCATGCCCCGTTCAGGGTGTGCCCTCTAAAGATAATATTTGTCTTGGCTTTCAATACTCATATGTATCAGTTTTAGTATGTTGTTGAACTTTTCATAAAGAGAATCACAGAGTATGTACTTTTGTGTCTAACTTCCTTCATTCAACATTGTATTTTTAAGAATCATCCATCTTGTTGCATGTGGTTGTAGTTCATTCTCTTTGCTCCATAGTGTTCAGTTGTGTAAATATACTACATTTATTTATTCTACTGTTGATGGGTTTTGGGGAAGTTTCCTGTTTACAATATTACCAACAGAATGAATATGATTTTTTTTTTTTTTACATGTGAATGAATGCTGTTTAGCTAATGGTGCTGCTTCCCTTTTCCATGAGATTTGGGGGGAAAAAAAAGCATTATTAATCACATTGGTAGAGAAATAATTCACAGTAAATGATACTGTGTTTTAATTTTTAGATGTGCCTTGATCTCATTCATTTATAATTACAAATCTAGAGTTTTCATAGCCAAAACTCAAACAATTTCAGATGCTGGACATTGCATACATCAAATTGCTAAAAACTTCCTATTGATAGGGACTTTTCCTTTTTTTTTTTTTTAAGATTTTTATTTATTTATTTGACAGAGAGCACAAGCAGGGGGAGAGGGGTAGACGGAGAGGGAGAAGCAGACTCCCCGCTGAGCAGAGAGCCTAACATGGGGCTCCATCCCAGGACTCTGAGATCATGACCTGAGCCAAAGACAGATGCTTAACCAGTTGAGCCACAGGCACCCCATTTTATATTTTTTTATAAGTAATTTTCCTTATAAAACTATGCATATAGGACAAGTTTTATTTATTATTATTCTATGTATTTTTGAAAGGTGACGAAGACAGCACCATTCCCTCAAAACAATCATTCAACTGCACAGAAGCACAAGAAGTGGAAACAGAGAACAGAGACTACAGAAAATTATTTTTGGAAGGTGATAATCACCTAACAGAAGAGGCACAGAATGAACAGCAACCAAATGTAAAAGATAAACTTTCCATATGATTATGTTAAGGTGAAATATAACATTAGTTTAGTACTAGTTTCATTATCTTTGCCCAGAACAAGATTTTTAATATAATAGTACTTTTAAATTTTTTACTGAAAAGTCCTTATATCATATTAAAGAAAACCTTGGGTTAAAAATAATAATTACAGTTGACCGTTAAACAAGGCTGGTATTAGGGGTGCTCACCTCCCACGTGCAGTCAAAAATCCACATATAACTTTTGACTCCCCCAAAATTTAGTTGCTAATGACCTTCAGTTGATCAGAAGTCTTACTGATAGCATAAACACATGTCAGTTAACACATATTTTATATGTTATATGTATTGTATACTGTATTCTTGCAATAAAATAAGCTAGAACAAAGAATGTGAGTAAAAATCCTAAGGATGAGAAAATGCAGTACCGTATGTGCTGTGCTTACAGTACTGGGAGTCCTCTATTGATAGCACTGTACTACAGAAAGTCCAGGTGTAAGTGGACCCACATGGTTCAAACTTGTGTTGTTCAATGGTCAATTGTACTTCTGAATCCATCATCCTAGAACAGCAAAGTGCATTCATTGTAAAATGAACACATGAACACATTTTAGTTTTATAGTAGATATATTACTTTCTATGCTGATATTTTCTTCATTGTATATGTTAAAAGTATGAGGAACAGGTGCATAAAGCATTAAAAAACAAAATCTGCTTACTTATAATAGCAGTGTTTTTGTTCTTAAGTTCCAAATTTAAGCTTTTTAGGGGAAAAATCATCCATTCCTTTTGGGAGTTAAACTAGTAATAAATGCCAGTATAAGATAGGAGTATCTTTCTATTATTCTTTGATACCTGTAACTTCTAAAATGAAAATAGTAGATTTTAGACTTGTATATAGTATTTTGGAAAGAAAACATTTTTATTTATAAAAGTACTGTGAAGATCAGTAAGTCTTCTGATGCCTAGAAGACATTTTTACATTTTTCTGAAGATAGCATTTTACAAAGAGGGGAAATTGGAAGTACAGATTATATTTGAGAATAACTTTTGTTGAAAATAGTATTGACCATTTTTTAATGTTCAGTTTTAAGTGCTTTCATTTAGATGTGGATTTAACAATATTTTTAAAAGGTAAGGTTAAGTTGGTTTGTGTTTCTCCCCCTATATGTGCAGATTGAACAGGAAGCATCACTGGACCTGATTTTAATAGAAGATTATGATTCCTTAATAGAAAAGATGAGCAACTGGAATTTTCAAATATTTGAAGTTGTAGAAAAAATGGGAGAGAAATCAGGAAGGATCCTTAGTCAGGTTTGTTTAACATCTCTACTTTTTTTATTATAAATTAACTTTTTCTTAAATCTTTATAAAATGCAAAATCTACAAACATGTAATACTGGGTTAGGCACAAGTTCAACATTGTTCACTGAATTCTTTTTTTCACAAATGAAGTCTTCAGTAGAAAATTTGAAAAGAGAAACCTATATACATAAACCCATATATGAAAATTATTATATGTAACGTATTTCATATAATTTTGTTTGAATAAATGAAAAGTAGTTTTTTTGGCCCATATTAGTGGGATACAGAATAAAGAGTTACTTTATATTGAGCCCTGTGGTTGAAAAGGACATGAAAGGTAAGTTAGTTCTAACCACTGAAACCTATGCTTTATTTTTTTCACCTGCCCTCCCTGTACTTTACCCAAGGCCAGATAGTTCATTTCATGCTAGAACCATGGAAAAATAGTTCTTTTCTAACCACCCAGACTCAAGGTTCCCCCCGAGAAATTCATACAACAGCATCAGATTAACCTTCCCAAAATATTACTCTCATTGTCTTCAAAGTATCTTATTTATGAAATGTACAAACATAAGGATAAATTATGTGGAGGGCATATAGTTTATCTCATTGAAGTCTTTAGGGACAAAAATGTAATAAATACATTGTTCTGACTTCTGTTAATACCAGGGACTAGAGTAGAATAGATTTCATATGCCCCTTAATAAATTGTAAATAAAAAAGCTAAAGGGAAGAATGGAAAAATTTTAAAACTGGGACATGATATGGTAATCTTTCTTTGGTTTTCAAAGGTTTTAGGGTGATGTCTTCCTTTTTAATGTTTTGAAAAGAATTTCTTGTATCTTGTAAAGAAGTTTTTAATAAATTATTAACTTAAAGACATATATACATGGTAACATTCCCAAATGCAAATCACAAAAACATATTCTACTCAACTACAAATAGAAATTCTGATTTTTAAAGTAAATTTTATTTTAATTGACATTTAGGTTATGTATACCTTATTTCAAGACACTGGCTTATTGGAAATATTTAAAATCCCCACTCTACAGTTCATGAACTATTTTCGTGCATTGGAGAATGGCTACCGAGACATTCCTTGTAAGTATCAACAGATCTTATTACTGAAGTTCAGATAATACTGGTTTTGAAACTATTATTATTCCCTTCAGATCTAAACACTTTTTAAATTACATGTTTGGAAAAATTTTTAAATAGGGATTTAAGTAATCTATATGCTGCTACCTAGAGCTAACGGACTACTATTAACATTTTGGTATGTTTTCTTATTTATGTTTCATAAAGTGAATCATAATATAGACATATAGTGTGCTCTTTCCCTTAATTATTATATGGTGTACAACTTCCTATGTTAATAATTATTCATCTGAGTATCTTTTAAAATGTTTGGTGATTAAGTCAAGAGTGTCAGAAAATTCTTGACTTCAAAATATTTTTTAATTATCCATAGAGGGGCGCCTGGGTGGCTCAGTCATTGAGCCTCTGCCTTCGGCTCTGGTTGTGGTCCTGGGTCTTGGGATCGAGCCCTGCGTCGGGCTCCCTGCTTGGTAGGAAGCCTGCTTCTCCCTCTCCCACTCCCCCTGCTTGTGTTCCCTCTCTCGCTGTTCTCTCTCTGTCAAATAAATAAATAAAATCTTTAAAAAATAAATAAATAGGGCGCCTGCGTGGCTCAGTTGGTTAGGCGACTGCCTTTGGCTCAGGTCATGATCCTGGAGTCCCAGGATCGAGTCCCACATCGGGCTCCCTCAGGGAGTCTGCTTCTCCCTCTGACCCTCTTCCCTCTCATGCTCTCTGTCTCTCATTCTCTCTCTCTCTCAAATAAATAAATAAAATCTTTAAAGAAAATAAAAAATAAAAAAATAAAATTATCCATAGAATTTCTGTTTCTAACTGTGTTCTGACTCACAGATTAATTGCTAATGGCTATTTGATTTTATGGTAAAATATAATTTGAATTTCATATTAGGAAATGATACAGGTTTCCTTATACATCTATATATTCTACAGTTTCCCTTCATATGGACACATTTATGGGAAACCACTTACATAAACACAGAGCAAATTATTCTTAAATTGCTTTAACTCAATAATGATACTTAATGTGAGTTATATGTACTGTAACTTCCACGTATAAAGTATGCTTTTTAAAAAAGTGACTGCATTTTATAAATAGAATAGAGTGATACTTTATTATTTTTTTTAAAGATTTACTTATTTATTTGAGAGAGTGAGCACGAGCAGAGGGAAGAGGCAGAGGGAGATGGAGAAGCAGGCTCCCTGCTCAGGACCCCGAGATCATGACCTGAGCTGAAGGCAGATGCTTAACCGACTGAGCCCCCCCAGGCTCATTTAAAGTGATACTTTAAAATGGACTTCAAAGGAAGGAGAATGGGAAAAATAAAGAGGCACTAAAGAGTCTTCACTATCAGCTCCAAATAGGATATTAAGAAAAGAGCCTCTGGATCTAACTTTTCTAAACGTTAGTATCCAAATTTGTAAATGGAAATTACAGTAGTCTCTACTCCATAGGTAGTGATAAGATAAGCCATGGAAAGCACATATCAGAATTCCTGGCTTATAGTAAATGGTCAATTGACTATATGAATAATTAAGCTCCTCACAGACTGACATCATATCGTATCGATGGCCTGAACACTTAGTATTGTGTCATCTGCTGATTCTACCTGGTACTCATTAAATATCTGTTGAAGTGTTGAACTTTTATTGCATATCAGCTGTGACTATAATCATTAGATCTATGAAGATTATATCATTTAATCCTTGTTGGAAAATTTATATTATCTACCTTTCACAGGTGAGAAGTAAAAACTCAGAAGAAACTTTCCCAAGATCATAAAACTCTTAGAAATGGCAAAAGCTGAGTTTCACCTGTAGGTCTTGCCTTTTCACATAGTGATATTTCAGTAAACCAGTGTTTTCTTGATCATGTACTATGTCTCAGACGCTGTTCTGGATGTTTTCATATGCCATTTTAACATTTCATCCTTCTACCTTCTAGCAGGCCTGAGAGATAGGTGTGTCTCATCTTTTCTTTCTTTCTTTTTTTTTTTGGTGTATGTGTTTTTTTTGTGTGTGTGTGTAGGGCGGGGAGTTCAAATATCCAGAATTTCTAAGTGTTGCCTGTGTGCAAACATGGGTCTTCATAATCCAGACACTATTTACATAGTACTTTTAAAGCTACAAAATAGCAACCTTCAGTAAATTTTTCAGTGCCTTTTTTTTTTTCTTTTTAAAGATTTTGTTTATTTATTTGAGAGAGAGTGAGAGAGAGCACGCGCATGAGCAGGGGGTAGGGGCAGAAGGAGAGGGAGAAGCAGACTCCCCACCGAGCAGGGAGCCCGACATGGGACTCGATCCCAGGACCCTGGGATCACAACACGAGCCGAGGTAGACGCTCAACCATCTGAGTCACCCAGGCGCCCCTAAATGCCTTTCAATTAACCCTTGTTACTTGCCTTTCCTTCGACTGTCTTACTACGGTTTCATAGTATATGTGAAAGTTTTTAAAAGAACTTTTTAATACATCAAGAGACTTTAAAAAAATAAGATGAAACAAGGGTTCCTGGCTGGCCTGGTCACTAGAACGTGCTACTCTACTCTTGATCTCAGGGTTGTGAGTTCAAGCCCCGCGTTGGGCATTGAGCCTACTTAAAAAAAATTAAAATGAAATATAATTGTGGGAAGTTATTCCAAGCCATACATTTTATTTATAAGGATATAGGATAGTAGAAAATTATTGTACTTTAAGAAATGTCCTATGTGAAACATAACATTTAGTAAAACATTTTGGTGACTTTAGATCATAATCGCATACACGCCACAGATGTCCTACATGCAGTTTGGTATCTGACAACGCGGCCAGTTCCTGGTTTACAGCAGATCCGCAATGGCCATGCAGCAGGCAATGAAACAGGTACTTCCGTCTACAAATCTTCCTTTTAATTATTTGTCTAGAAATAATAAATCAAGCTATCTCATTTCATTACCTCTGTTCTTCTAATAATTTCACTAAGTAACCTTTGGTACATGTAAATGACTATATAAATTTTGATGCATAATAATGGCATGCAAATTAGGAAACCTAGGACCCACCTTAAGAGCTAGGTTTAGATGAAATACTGTTGGATCTACCATGTTTCTTTTCTGTGTCCCGTCCTGCTGCTTGCTGTCCGGAATAGTGTGATAATTGTTTCTTTAGTCTTTTCTTTCAATTCTTGGTTTTCTGTTTTAGGTGTATCATGTAAATTTAAAATATATAACCTTCACAGTGAAAGCGGCCATACTTAAAAGCCTCACGTAAGCATTTAAACAGTGACATTAAAAACCTTTCATAACATTTATGTTTTGCTCACAAAGAGGTTAATTCTGTTCATCATGAATACAATTATTTGTACAAATGTAATGAATTTACATAACATGGTTGGTTCTCTTACTCTAGTTTGTAAAAGAAGGGAGAACTACTTCAGCGAGATACACACACACACACACACACACACACACACACACACACACACAGTTACTGATGCCTGGAAATGTGATCATGCTAATCAGGGCAAACGTCATAGGCTTAGCCATTGCCTTACAGTGTTTGGTCATTGAGTCCAAAGTTACTGCCATTACGTTTTGTGCCATTTCCTATTTACTCTTTCTTAGTCCTTCTCATTCCTTCCATTAGTTCTGCGCTTCCATCAGATCATTTACTTCAGCTTTTTTGTTTGTAGGTGTATATATTTTCTTAGAAGAATATTTTCATATTTTAGCACATTTGACGATAGTGATTGATCCTTATTATCAAGAGGAAATAAGTTTCCTACTATACGTGGGAGGATGTATGTCCGTAACCCAGGGGATTTTTTGGCCTTTTTGGTACTCCCATGTCCAGTGACAAAAGATAATGGAAAACTACAGTAATCCATTATCATCAGGATCACAATAGTGCAGACCCTTGAAAAGATAGGTCATTTCACTAGGCAAAGTACCATGATCAGTAGAGATGCTGGCTGAGGACAAAGGGAAAATGGAATTGTTAGTGGAATAAGAAAATGATAAATCTGAAGTACAGCTATGTGACCAGTCTCAGGAGGGAAATCTATTAATAGCTATATGTATTTTCCTCATTGATATTTATTTTATATAATAAGCAAATTTTTTCTTCCTCTTTCTCCTACCACCCAAATATTGGTGGACATTTGGGTTCTTTCTACTTTGGGGCTATTATGAATAATGCTTCTATAAGTATTCTTGTACTAGGTTTTGTGTAGATATATTTTCATTTCTAGCTGTGGAATTCCTGGGTCATAAGATGATTCTGTGCTTAACATTTTGAGGACCTGCCAAAATGGGGTGGCTGCACTATTTTATTTTCTCAAGAACAATGTACGAAGAATCCAGTTTTTTGCCACTTCTTGTTATTACCTTTTTGATAACCATTCTAGTGGCTGTGAAATGGTATTTCATTGTGGTTTGGATTTGCATTTACCTAATGGCTGATATTGTTGAATGCCTTGCCATTTGTCTTTCTTCTTTGAAGAAATGTCTATTCATGTCTTTCATCCATTTTTAAATTTGGTCATTTGTCTTTTTATTATTGAGCTGTAGGAGTTCTTTGTATATTTTAGATATAAGTCCCTTATCAGATTTATGATTTGCAGCTATTTTCTCCCATTCTGTAAGTTGTCTTTTTACTTTCTTGATAGTGTCTATTGAAGTACAAAAACTTTTAATTTTGATGAAGTCTAATTTATCTTTTTCTTTTCTTGCTCATGCTTTTGGTATCATATCTAAGAAGGGTTTTGCCTAACCCAAGATCATGAAGATTTACTCCTATGTTTTCTTCGGAGAGTTTCATAGTTATAGGAAGTTTAGGTCTATGACCCATTGGAACTAATTTGGGGGATAAAGGAAGAGGTCTAACTTTCTTTTGCACTTGAATATCCAGTTGTCCCAGAACCATTTGTTGAAAAGAGTTCTTTATATATACTCCACATAGTCGGCTCTTAAATGTTACTAAATCAGTTTCTACCTTATAAGATGTGAGCATTGAATGAAACAACATGTATGAAAGAGCCTAACATCATGCAGGGCACATAGATGGCTCTCAGCATGGTCTTAGCACCCTTGTACAAAATCAGTTAGCCATAAATATGAGGGTTTATTTCTGGACTCTCAGTTTTAGTGCATTGATTTTTATGTCTGTCCTTATTCCAGTACATTATCTTCAGAGCTTTGTTAGTAAGCTTTGAAATTGGTAAGTTTAAGTCTTCCATCTTTGTTCTTTTTCAAGGTTTTTTTGGCTGTTCTGGTTCTCTTGTATTTCCATATGGATTTAGGTCCAGTTTGTGACTTTCTACCAAAAAAAAAAAAAAAACAAACCAGCTAGGATTTTGATAGGGATTATGTGGACTCTGTAGATCATTTGTGGGGAGTATTGCTATTTTAACAATAGTAAGTCTTCTGGTCCATGAGCATGGGTGTTTTTTCCACTTATTTAAGTTTTTAAATTCTTTCAACAATATTTTTTAGTTTGCAGAATACTGGTTTTGTACTTCTGTTAAGTTTATTCCTAAGTATTTTATTCTTTTTGGTGCTATTGTAAGTGGAATGTTTTCTTGGGGCTCATTTTTTGATTCATTGCTATCACATATAAAAATAATTGATTTTTTGCATAGTGATCTTTTATCCTGCAATCTTGATGATCACCTTTATTAGTTCTAATAGTTTTTTAGTTGATTTCATGGTATTTTTCTATATACAAGAGCATGTCATCTATAAGTAGAGATAGTTTTACCTCTTTGCTGTGTGTTGGTCTCAGCCTGCCAGTAACCAGTGTTGTGGCTGGACCAGCTCTTGTGGTTATTATGATTGCAAGATGCCCTTTAGCAATAACCATCAAGAAACTTAAAAAATAACAGTTATAGGAATTGAAAATTACACAGCATAGCTGGGACCACAGAGCAAGGTCACGGGGGAGAGAGAGAGAACATGCACAAGCATGCATGCAAGCAGATGCACCTGAGGTTAATTGGGGTCAAGAGTAGGGGGGGTTGCACTGGCTCACTCTTTATTGGTGAATTTAAAGCATAAGAGCAGGAATGTAAAGCATGGATAGAGAAAAAAACCAGCAGCCCAAATGGTCAGTTATTGAAATGAACCAGGATTTCTTTTTTTTTTTTGTAAAGATTTTATTTATTTATTTGAGAGAGAGAGAATGAGAGAGCGCACGAGAGGGAAGAGGGTCAGAGGGAGAAGCAGACTCCCTGCTGAGCAGGGAGCCCGATGTGGGACTCGATCCCAGGACTCCAGGATCATGACCTGAGCTGAAGGCAGTCGCTTAACCAACTGAGCCACCCAGGCGCCCTGAACCAGGATTTCTAAAACAGAAGTAGCCTGGCTGTTTGTCTAGACAGGTGGCTGGCAGGGTGTTTCTTTGCATTTGGCATCTTTGAAATGGATGCCTGGGAGATCAAAGCTTAAATTAGGCACTTATGTTACAAAAAAGGAGGGGGATACTGTCAGGATTTACACTATTCTCTTCCGGTCTGGATGCCTTTTACTGAGGCCTCCTTTTAAGTTAATCAGTCAATTAAAAGAATCACTGTTTTCTGAAGAAAGTAAACAAATAGGATCTGTGATAGTTATGTTGAATTGTCCTTGCCAACTATTTTATTTTTCATACTATTAATTTCATGTTAAAACAAAACTGAATGTATTAGGATCCTAATATGTCAATTTTAAGTAATTGAGTTTAAAAGGATGTCTTTTGCCATTTTTGGTATTATATATGTGTATTTATAATTCTAGGGGAAATCCAGAATGCATATAACATAGGGAAAAATCAAATTATTGGCTAATGTTGATAACTAAAGTCTTATTAGAAATTTGAATATTTAAATATATCTTTATCCATACATTTAACTGTCTTAATTATTTTTTAAAAGTTCTAGTGTGGGTGATTCTGAAACTCAATTTAATTAAAAAATAGAAACAGCATAAAAATAATGAGGTATCTTTGTAATTATCACTAGTGTGTATTAAAGTCATTATGTTAAAAAAAATTCATATGGGGCACCTGGGTGGCTCAGTTGTTAAGCGTCTGCTTTCGGCTCAGGTCATGATCCCAGGGTCCTGGGATCGAGCCCCGCATCGGGCTCCCTGCTCAGCGGGGAGTCTGCTTCTCCCTCTCCCACTCCCCCTGCTTGTGTTCCCTCTCTCACTGTGTCTCTCTCTGTCAAATAATGAAAAAAAATTTTTTTTTAAATTCATGTGATGGCAAATATTTAGTGAAGTAAATTATGATAAAGATCATTTTGGACTCTGACAAGCCAGGACATTATTCCTAGTTTGCCACTGATGAAGTCAATCAGTGAAATTTTGTATCTCTCTAATATCTTTGTGGTTTTATTTGCTGTCTACTCTAAATATAATTTATTTTTTCCTTCTTATACTTCCTTCTTATACTTTCCTTCAAAAGTAATGGAATGACCATCTAAATAGATAAAGCCACTAAAATACAAAAAAAAATGAAGAAATCAATGGTAAGATATTAAGACATGGAAAGCACAGTGTTGATAATGAAAATATTGTTTCTAACTGGAAGATAAAAAGAGAATTATGTTATGAGACATTCCTCAGTTTTCTACTTCTTTTCATTTTCCGTAGTTTTTCTTGCCATTGTCTTATAAGGGGCTTCATGGAAAAAGAGAAGGGAGGAGAGACTGTAGTCAGGGCTACAATGAAATGTAATCTCTCTAGTAAGTTTTGAAAAGCATCTATGTTGAGAAGCTTAGTTTGTTAATACATTAAACTCCTAAATCTTCATACAGTTTCCACGAAATTTTATTCTCTAGATTGCTTTTTCCTGTTACTTCCTATGCCCTGGCCATTATCTCTAGTCCTTCAATAATAAATGTTAAGAGAACCGGAGGCTTTAAAAAATTATTAGCCTGAGTAAGAGAGCATCATAAAAATCTCATAATGTCTTTATAAAGTAAGTGACTTCTGCGTCATGTTTAACCTTGTTCCTCTCTAGTAGCATGTGTGCTGGAAAGAATAGACTGTTTTAAGTCCCTGTTTATAAATAGACTGTATTTCTTAGCTTAGTCAACAAGTAAGATAAATAATCATATTGCCTATGGGGAACCCCCTCCTTAGTCTCATTTTGTGAGGAAGTTATGTGTAATGCTGGCTTATTTTGCTTGTTCCTCAGATTCTGATGGCAGAATGAACCCTGGGCAAATGGCTTACATTTCTTCAAGGAGCTGCTCTATTCCAGACGAGAGCTATGGTTGCCTTTCTTCAAACATTCCTGCACTGGAATTGATGGCTCTCTATGTGGCAGCCGCCATGCATGATTATGATCACCCAGGACGGACAAATGCATTTCTAGTGGCTACAAATGCCCCTCAGGTAGGAAATACGTTTTCAGAAAGATTCAAGAGTGATTCTGAAGTTTCACAAGCATGTGGTATATCCTTTTGTAACCCACCCTTCAGTTGACTCAGATAGGCATTCCATCTATGTGGTAATTAATTGGATTTTAACACATGGCACTGACATGAGATGTGCCAAAGAATGAAGAGGAAATTACCCTCTCCCGCTTGAAAAGAAATAAAATGGTCATCAAAGAGTAACTCGCTGTTTTATGAAATTCTGGAAGCCTTGCTGCCAGTATCTTTGCCTTTGATCAAATTGATAAGACTGACTAGATGTAAGCCTGATTCTTCCTTCTTCCTTTCTGTGGCTAAAAGCGTAATGATGAAGAACTATTATTTTCATTGCTGTCTTCTTTTTTCCCTTAAGGCTCAACTCTAAATCTCTTAGTGCTGCATATGTTAGTGTATGTAAACATTTCTTCTAGTACCACTTATTTTTGTATCCAGTACAGCTTATAAGGTGCAAGATTCCTCTACCTTTGCATAAGAAGTAGGAGTTCCCACAAATGGATACTGTAATTGCAGTAGCTTTAGACATTAGGACTTGGAACTAAATCCTTGGTTTTAAGTGGTTGTGGGTGTTTGTTTAGGCTGGTGATTCCTGAAATGTCATCTTTGTTTCTAACTGTGTGCCTTTAAAAGAACAAGTAGTCAGTGACTGCTTGCTGAATTCAGCTTACGTCTTTACTGCTCTGTGTATAAACCTCACTTCTGATTTTTTCATCTTCTGTAGCCATCCTGTGTTGCTCTTCACACTTCTCTTTCCCACACTCTCACTATTTAAAAGAAGAGGAGATTGGTTCTCTAGCCAGAACAAGAATAGGATTCAGAGACGGAGAGGGAGAGAGGGTTTAAAATGCTACATGATTCATTTCTCCAGTGAGGCTTTATCTGTTAATAGCTCATGATTTCCGCAGGTAACTTTTCAATGATTTCGATCTAGATATTAATATTTGTCCACTTTCTAAAAATAGCTGTGGGAGAGATGACAAACCAAGGACACATGCCTCCTCATGTGCATTGCCATTCTGCAGGAAGCGGAGGTGCATTCTCTGTCTCGCCTCACACTCCATCGTCTTTAAAAACCTGGTCCTGCGGGGAGTCGTGGAGCTGGGTGGACGGGGCACAATGCAAAAAGCACTGGTCTTGAGATCAAGAGACCCGAGTTCGATTTCTGATTACCCGGTCATTAGCCATGTGATCTTAGGCAAGTCACCCTTGTCTTTCTGAACCTCAGAATATGGACCTGATATGATTAAAGGTAAGGGGACAACATATGGGATGTTTTCCATTTTGTGTGGTTTGAGAGGCTCCTGAATCAGGTATCATATAGACGGAAGTTGCTAACTCTTCTCTTTCACTCTTGGCTTTAAGTCTTTCATCAGCTTCTAGTACAGGTGAGTCAGACTTATTACCTCTCCTTCAAGGAGATGATGAGTGAGCGAACTCCAGTGTTACCTCTCTCACCTGCAGATAGAACAATGATATGTGAAAATCATTCCTACAAGTTATACGCTCGAAACTGTTTTCCTAATCAAAAGAAAAATGTGAAGTCTGGATATAATATCAGTAATACACATAATTTCTAACTTCTCATTGTTAAGGACCGCCAGTAGAGGAAACAATGGGAAGTGTCGGAATGGAAAGGAAATTGCCAGGGAGTTCAGCTACTGAGAAAGTATAGTCTTCCACCCAGTCTCCTTGCTTACTTCCGGCTCCCCTTTGGTCTGTTCCAGACCCTCCCGCAGCATTCACCTCAGTCCTGGTAAAAGTCATTGTAATGGCTTGGAGGGTCATACCTGATTTAGCCCCCGTTGGGTCTTCTGCCTTTATTCACCCAGGTCCAGCCTCAGTGGCTTCCTGGCTGTTTTCTTCTGTATCCTGGGTGCACTCCCTTTCTGAGAGCCTTTGCACTTCCTGTCCTCCCTGCCCGGAGTGCTCTCTCCCCACACATCTACATGGCTCACTTTGTCACCTCGTTCCATGTAACATTCCACGAGCCCCCTCCTGGGGCACATTATGTTCCTAACCTGCTTTATGTTTTCCATAGCAGTGATCATTCAGCATACTATATATTTTGTTTCTTGTAGGGCTCTCCTCAGTGGAATATGGTTTCATGAGAATAGGGATCTTTGCCTTTTATTCCCTAATACCTAGAATAGTGCCTAACACATAGAAGTCATTTAGTAAATACTTGTTGAATGTTGAAGGATGCCTGATTTTTTGGCTCTGCAGGACTGCTAGCTTGTCTGAAATATACTCTGTTCTTCCCAAAGTAATGAAATTCACGAGACCTTCTTCAGCTAGTGCGGGTGAGATAAGGATCCTTCTGTGAAAGCGTGAGGTGTGTTTATTAGGTAATAAAATAGGTCCTCTCATTTTGGGAAGCTCAGTGGGTCTAATTAGGCCACAATTAGTGAAAAATGTTATTGCTTCAGTGGTAGTGTATAATACCACCAACTGGATCAAATGTTCTTCTTCATTCTCATGTTAAGGAAAGTACACTGGGAAGGTACAGGAGGATTATTTTATATTCTTGCTATGAAAGAAGGTGAAACACTTAGGTTTATCCTGAAGAGATGCCAGTATTAAAATTCGAAGAGATTTCTGAGCTATTTCCACATGAAAAGCTGGCTAAAAGATGGAGATTAGTGCTTGAGGTATTAGAGTTTGAGAATATTTTCATGATATTTGGGGTAAAAGGAAATGAAATTTGAGGTTGAGATTTGTAAATTGGAGACACTCATAAATGTTTTATCTCCCAAAATACGTATCAAGATGGGGACTAAACACATGCATTTGACTCTTCATTATAACAGAAGAATAGGTGGGGAAAAGTATTATCATCAGAAGATTAAAGAGTTTTCCAGAAATTTCTGTTTCTGGAAAATGAAAAACAGATGACTGTGGAGAGGTGAAAGCACATTAGAGGTGGCTACAGCTTAAGTGGAACTCGAGAGACTCCTGATGCCGTTTGCCTGGGCTTGCTACACACGCGTGCGCGCACACATGACCGTGTGCACATGCACCCCCATCCCTGTACACGCACACTACACATCTTTATATAAAGCTACTACAACCCTGCATTTACCTCCAGGCAGAAAACTCATCCCTTAGGTATTGAAGAGAGTAAGAATTACTTGTTGTAAGTATTAGTACTCCAGGGTAAATCCTTCTCATTCTGGAAACTTAACAGCTGACAACTGGTCTCATAACTGTAAAGCAAAACCTAAATGCCATCCACATTCATAGAGTTTCTACTCATCTTCCCAAATTAAAGAAGAGACTCAACACTAAAATAAACAGAAGAGAATCTAGAATTTTTTTTTTTTAACATCAACAGATAACCCAAGGATCACTAGACATGACATTAACCAGTAGCTTGGAAAGAAAAGGCTAAAATGGACATGGTAACTAACTACGGGGGCGGGGGGGAATCTAGGGAATAGAAAAGCTGTTAAGTTTTTCAAAAAGGTATTCTCAGAATTGGAGAAACACTGCGTCCCTAAGAACAGGAAGCTATGAAAAAGGAAACACCAGCGAACAGGTTAGAGCTTTTAGGAACTAAAAATATTACTGCAAAAAAATTTTAAAAATTCAACACAAGCCCTGGAAGTAAACTCCAGGTAACCTCTCCCAGAATGCAGACCAAAAAGAGAAGAGATGGAAAATATCACGAAGGGAAAAATGTGGCATGGTGGACCAGGTCATGAACTGACTATTGGAGTTCCAGAAAGAGACAGTCTTTGGATCAAAGGGGTTCAGCAGGTCCCAGAGAAGTTGAATGGGGAGAAAAAAACCTGCACATGGAGTGCCATGGTAAAATTTCTTAAAAAAAAAAAATGAATTCCTAAGAGAATGACAACAGTACACATATAAAATAACAAAAATCCAACTGGCACCATATTTTAGCAAAAATGGATGCTCGAGGGTACCAGAATAAACAAATACTGGGTGCATACTGGGGGAGAGGCACTAGTCTAGGCATTATTATTGAACAAAACAGGCCAAAAAACATCTCTGCCCCCATAGAACGTACATTCCAGTAAAGCAAAAAAAAGAATAGAGTGTATGTAGGAGGCAGACGATTATGACGTAGGTGCTAGGAAAGAAGTAACCCGGGAAGGGGATGGGAAGGGTTGGCCTAAAGATATTATTTTCAAGTTAGATTTCTGTATCCCGCTAAGCTACAGCTGAGTGTTAAGAGCAAAATAAAGAGAATCTCAGATATACAGAGATAAAATAAATCACATACCCATTCACCCTTAGAAAGTTACCTAAAAAACATGTCTTAGCAAAACAAGGGTGATAAGGAAGACAAAGGATCTTAGAAGATACAGGATTACCAGAAATTTGAGAACAAACCCAGAACTTCAGGATAAAGGGATCCCAAAATGACAGCTGTTCATCTTGACTATTTCTTTTTTTGTTTTTTTTTTTTAAGATTTTATTTATTTATTTGACAGAGAGACAGCGAGAGAGGGAACACAAGCAGGGGGAGTGGGAGAGGGAGAAGCAGGCTTCCCCGCGGAGCAGAGAGCCCGATGCGGGGCTCGATCCCAGAACCCTGGGATCATGACCTGAGCCCAAGGCAGACGCTTAACGACTGAGCCACCCAGGCGCCCCGATCTTGACTATTTCTTTAAGGAGAAGTACGTTTTCTCTCTCTTTTTCTTTATAAAACTAGCTGTTTTGTTTTCTGTAGCACCTGATTTACTACCTCTGTTGGATTTTTTTAAGAATTTTTTTAAATGAAAACAATTTTTCTTAATCCAAGATTTTTCACTTTTCGGAAATACACTCTTTAATCTCATAACTCGGACCTAGAGACTTTTTAGTGTTTCCTCTTGTTTCTTGTGTTTCAAAGGGGACATTTGCTCAGATTTGTCAGCCTCTTCCTTTGTGTGATCTAAGTCTTTGATATGTTTGCTGAGTTTTCTCTTTTCATTTGTTGAAAGGTGTTTATTATTTGTTAAGATTAATTCTATCAGTTTGTATTAAATCCTGTTTCACATCTTTCCAACTCAAAAAGAGGGTGAAAAACAAATTTGCTTTGCCAAATTAGAGATTTGCCTGTGGAGCAAAGGAAGGGGATCCCTAGCTGGAGAAAGCCGGGATCAAGATTCTTTAGCACAAAGTCCAAGCATAGTTACTGCAGCTCCAAATTAGCTGGGGCTGATCTTCCCTGTCTGGTTGTCAGAAAGCCCTCAGGAAAAGCCAGCTGAGGCTTCACCATCTGTTTTACCTGGAATGTTTTTCTTACCAGGTTTAAGCTTGGCCTTATTGTTCTGTGTATTCACTGAATATTCTTCCTAAAGTGGAACGCTCATTTACCTCCTACTTAACTGCTCCATGATTGTTTCTTGCCTCTACTCATCTATGAGGTAGTGGGTTTATTGGGGTCCAGAAGGGGACTCTGTCCACTTATTCTCCAGGTGGGTTTTTCCTTCTCATGCAGTAACTTAGTTGGCCTCTCCTCAATCCATTCCCACTTTCCCCATGTATTTGAAATTTCCAGTATGATGATAATATCTAGACTTTAATATTGATTCAGAATTTTTTTGCCCCTATTTTATATTTCTTTGGTAATTTTTTTTTAAGATTTTATTTATTTATTTGAGAGAGAGAGAATGAGAGACAGCACGAGAGGGAAGAGGGTCAGAGGGAGAAGCAGACTCCCTGCTGAGCAGGGAGCCCGATGTGGGACTCGATCCAGGGACTCCAGGATCATGACCTGAGCCGAAGGCAGTCGCTTAACCAACTGAGCCACCCAGGCACCCTCTTTGGTAATTTCAAAGGGCAGTTTGAATGGTGAAGAAATTCTGAACTTAATTCTTTTACTGATCTTGCTAGCCAACAGTTTATTAAGTCAGCTAGCTCTACAGGGCACTTACTATATGTTGTGCTTTATTGAGCTGGATGTTTGGTTACTTCTTCCTGAACAGACAAAGCTGTTCTAATAGTTTATCAGTTTTTATCAGATTTGAATATGAATTAGTGAAATCACTATTAAATATAAAATGACCCCTTAGGGAGTCTTTGAAGCTTAATCTTTCTCTTTGAGGTTTATGATGTTTGGAAGTTATAATAAGGTTAGTATAAATTTTTTTGACATTTTTTTGTTGACATATACTTGATATTGTGTTAAGTTTAAGGTGTACATGTTCATTTGATACACATTATCATTGTAATACTACCATCATGTTACCTAATATCATATCTTTTTTGTGAGTACATTTAAGATCTAGTCTCTTAACAACTTTCAAGTATATAATATAGTACTATTAACTGTAATCACGATGCTAGGCATTAGGTCCCCAGAACTTCGTCATCCTATAACTGAAGTTCGTAACATAGTCTGTTTCTATGAGTTCAGCTTTTTTTCCCCCTTTAAATTTTTTTATTTTTATGTTAATCACCATACATTACATCATTAGTTTTTGATGTAGTGTTCCATGATTCATTGTCTGTGCATAACACCCAGTGTTCCACGTAGAACATGCCCTCTTTAATACCTATCACCAGCCTAACCCATCCCCTACCCCCTCCCCTCTAGAACCCTCAGTTTGTTTTTCAGAGTCCATCGTCTCTCATGGTTCATCTCCCCCTCCGATTTCCCCCCTTCATTCTTCCCCTCCTGCTATCTTCTTTTTTTTTTTCTTAACATATATTGCATTATTTGTTTCAGAGGTACAGATCTGTGATTCAACAGTCTTATACAATTCACAGTGCTCACCATAGCACATACCCTCCCCAATGTCTGTCACCCAGCCACCCCATCCCTCCCACCCACCCCCACTCCAGCAACCCTCAGTTTGTTTCCTGAGATTAAGAATTCCTCGTATCAGTGAGGTCATTATGAGTTCAGCTTTTTAAGATTCCACATATAAGAGATACCATACAGTATGTCTTTCTTGATTTAACTCACTTAGCATTGTGCTCTCAAGGTCCATCCATGTCTCAAATGGCAGGATTACCTTCTTTCTCATGGCTAAGTAAATATTCCCCCTCTCTCTCTCTCTCTCTCACACACACACACACACACACACACACACACACCCACATCTTTATCCATTCTTCCACAGATGGACATTTAGATTGCTTGCAGCCTTTGTATGTCCCATTACAAAGCTTAAATCATCATTACTTTCATAAAGTCAAATGGTGTAAAAAAACAAATGATGTTAAGTATCTGTCTTATATTTAGACTATGGCTTATTTTCACAAATCACACATAAACTTGTTTAATTAAGTTCCCAGAATATGTGTCCTTTTTTTTCAAGATTTTATTTACTTGAGAGAGAACAAGTGAGAGAGAGAACACAAGCGGGGAAGGGCAGAGGGAGAGAGAGAAGCAGACTCCCCACTGAGCAGGGAGCCCGACACGGGACTCGATCCCAGGACCTTGAGATCACAACCTGAGCCAAAGGCAGGTGCTTAACCTACTGAGCCTCCTAGGCACCCCCCAGAATGTGTACCTTAATGTGGTTGCATTCCATTTTTATCTGTCCTTCTTTCTTATTAACAAGAAGCTCTGTGAAAACAGAGACAAGTTTTTGTTTAGCCTTTAGCACTGACTGTGAACGTTTTTAAAATAATTACTATGCTTATTTAATAATTTTTAATTGCTTGATTTTTAGAGATAGAAGAGGCTCTAGCAATTCTATAAGCCATTGGTTTTTTAAATCTGTATTCCAAAGTTCTAGAGTACTGAGGGTCTTGCATTGAAATGAGGTGGATAAGAAGTGAAAAGTTGCACACCAGCTGAACCAGAGGATTTGTGCTACCTGTTTCATGCTTCTCTTACTCCCGGGCACTGTGCCCGGATCAGAGTGTAGGAATGTGTCCTTCGTGGATGTGCAGGACTCTCACTCACCCGGGACAGTACTCCTGCTTCCTCTTTGGTCATCAGCACCACTGATCGCATGCTAGCTGAAGAAGAGAAATGTGTCCCTACACCTGCTCTTCCTCTAAAGGCTTCACTAACAGAAGCTTTATCTAAGAAGGTTCACGGATTCAATGAAGTAGACCTCAAATATCAACTTTACATCTCCTGAGGGCAGTATGGTGTCTGCAAAGATGGACTTGGGAGATGAATTATCCTTTCACCTACTAGAGGTAGATGCCAGCAAGGTCTACCTTGCCCTTTTTGTACTTCGGTAAACTCGTTTAGAAAATGCCCACAAGCCTTCTTCACAGATATTAAAATGCTTGGCATATAGTAGTTACTCATTGTTTGTATTCTTCCAACCTAACTCTGTTTATTATTAAAGATTAATATCTCTGAGACGCCTGACTCATTTTTATTACTTTTCAGGCAGTTTTGTACAACGACAGATCTGTTCTAGAAAATCATCATGCTGCATCAGCTTGGAATCTGTATCTCTCTCGCCCAGAATACAACTTCCTTCTGAATCTTGATCATGTGGAATTCAAGCGCTTTCGTTTTTTGGTCATTGAAGCAATCCTTGCCACAGATCTTAAAAAGCATTTTGATTTCCTTGCTGAATTCAACGCCAAGGTTGGTGATACAACTTACTGTCTGGTTTCAGTGATGGAAATCTCTATTGTCAGTATTACTGATAAGTGTTTTTTATGTTAAGTTAGGATTAATACTACTCAAAGTCATAATATCTGATGTGAGATGATATGTATGTCAATATTTTTTAAAATAACTTTTTTGTCCTAAACATACTGTTACTTGCTACCTTTCCTTTCTGACACATAGACTTACAACTTTCTTTCACATGGTGATAAGCCAGTTCATGATGTCAAAAGCTTTTAGGGGAAGATTGGAGAATGTTGTGCATGGTGCCAAGTTATTTTATGAAATTAAAGATGTTATGTGTCCGGTTATGTGTCCCTCACTGCACCTGTTAATCCCTTCTTCCTATTAGTCTTTAACTGGCTGGTGTGGGAAAGAAGTAGCCTCCACTCTTCCGCTTGAGAATAATGTGCTCATTGAGCAAGTCCTGGGATCGCCCTCTCTGTACAGTCACGCCAGCAGGAATAAGTAGAGAACAGGTGGCAGTCCCTGCCACCAGGAATTCACCGTCAGTAGGGAACGGAGAATCACTGTCCTCAGGTGACAGTGGTGCTCCCTGGAAGGTGTTCTGTCCCTCCGACATTAGGGGTGGGAAAAGCTGAGAACCACTGCTTTACAGATTCCTGCGGGAAGGATGCTCCTGCTTTGGCTGGCAGGAAGCTGTTGCCTTGATGACATTTGTGACAGAAAGGAGAGGTGTACCTTCGGGGTAGAGGAACTGATACCAAGGGAATACTAGATTTAACCCCCTGTGTGGAGACCCTATATGTGGCTGTTGTGATATCAAATACTTCTAAAAATCAGCAAGAAATCCATGTGCCTTTAAAATTATTTTATAGTTGTGTAGCTCTGTTTTATTTAATAATAAAATGCATTTAAGTGCTTAAGTCAGAGTAATAGAAGTTTTCACAGGTAAAAGATCACCTAGTCCAATACTTTTGAATCTGTGTTCCTCAGAGGTTTCTATTCCATAGTCTCTCAGGAAAATGCCATACCTACATGGTTTCAGTCAGAAAAGCCTTTCTTTTAAGTGTTTTCTGTAGTGGTGGTCTACATAAATTTTCCTTTGACAAAAGGGTTTGGTGCCCAAAAAACTACCCTCAAAGTTCAGAAGCCACTGATCTGGCCCATTTACTTCATTTTTTACAAGAGAAAATTTGAGTTTTTGAAAGGCAGAGTAATTTGCCTAATTAGTGATGATAATTACATTTACTATGAACAAAGCATTTTTCATTTATTAATCCTCATGGTAATATGGCTAGATTGGTACTACTTTTTCTGTTTTATAGATGAAGACAGATTCAAGGAGATTAAGTAATTTTTCCAGTATTACACAATGAATAAATCATTGAGTTGGGATTTGAAACCATAGGGATCAGCTTTTAAGACTTGTGTTCTTTCAACTATATATTTTCCTTTCACAGCTGAAGCCAACTTCTCTGTGGATCCTAAGTGTTCTTTTTTGCAATAGAATTAGTTACGATTCTTAAATGATTTATTGATGTTTTACATATACATATATATTAACATATATGTTATATATACACACGTTACAATTTTCTGTAGTAATCACAAATATTGAAACCCATGGTTTGTTATGTTTTTATAGTGCTTTGCTTCCAGTGAAACAAAATCATAATGACACTTCAAAGGGAAACTTAACCCATGTTCCTTCCTGTAATTTAGACAGGAAGCAGTTTTAAGATAATTTGGTTAAAAGACAAAACAAAACTGTGCCCTCAGAACCTAAAATAATTGTTTGTCCAAAATAGGCCAACGATGTAAATAGTAATGGCATAGAATGGAGCAATGAGAATGATCGCCTCTTAGTATGCCAGGTGTGCATCAAGCTGGCAGACATCAATGGACCAGCGAAAGTTCGGGACTTGCATTTGAAATGGACAGAAGGCATTGTCAATGAATTTTATGAGCAGGTAAGTTGAAACTTGAGATGGGTGGGATTTTTGAGAGCTGCCAGCTGAAGACACAAGTCTTTGGGATTTGGATAGCTATGTTAAATGTTTGATGTCTGGTTACTTTGACCAAAAATGGTTAGAAATTGTAGAATTTGTGCTGGTCGTAGTATTTTCTCAGCTCTTTTTTGCTAATAAATTTAAAAACTAGCTCATTCCCAACTGCCATGGGTCGAATGTCCCTTGAGGCTAGAGGTAAGGTCTCTTTTAAAACCCTGAGTGCCTATAACTTTTCCAGATGAGATTTTTAAAATTGATTCAGGGTATACTTGGGTTGATATTCTTTAAATATAATTATTTTCAATTCTGCTGTAGAAAGACTGCTGACTGCCTTAGAAACAGCCACTGGGTAAAAGTCCTGGCAGAGGGGAAGACATTTGAGAGCTAGAAACGGGGATAAAGTGGGTATGTCATGGTTTTTTAGGATTCAAAGATAAAAACATGCTAAGTTTTTAAAATCGTGTCTTTAAACTAATACTCCTGGGCGCCTGGGTGGCTCAGTTGGTTGGGCGACTGCCTTCAGCTCAGGTCATGATCCTGGAGAGCCAGGATCGAGTCCCGCGTCGGGCTCCCTGCTCAGCGGGGAGCCTGTTTCTCCCTCTGACCCTCCCCCTCTCATGCTCTCTCTATCTCATTCTCTCTCTCAAATAAATAAATAAAATCTTTAAAAAATAAATAAATAAATAAACTAATACTCCTGTAACTGAACTCAGGTTTATATGCCCACCACGTAGCAAAGCCAGTCACTGAGATGTTGAGTATACATCAAAGAGTTTGAGAGGTAGCCAAACTAGGAAGGGCAGGCCTCAGATTTGCCTCCTCAAAGTGGGAGAGTCGGGAACATGTAAAGGCAAATAAAAGGATGTGGGTATAAGGGAGAGGAGCTGTGGGATTTCAAAATCAAGGAAAGGAAGTTAGGAAGTAGGAAAAGGTTGAAGTCCTTTCATTGTCTGCACCTGCATGGAGCTTCCGCATATATTTTCATGTGACCCATGACCAGAAAATGGCATTCTCAGCATGATAGAAGGGGGGCAGGAGGTTAGGCCCTTCTACATTAAAAGTTTATCCATTGGACACTTGTCCGTGCTCAGAGAAGGTCGGTGGTCCTGACTGGTTCTGGCTGGTTTCTTGGTAAAGCCTTAAGTCTCTGCCAAACCACTAAATCAACATTCTGCTATTGTGAGGTCTGGCAAGAACATTATCTATAGAAACATGGTGGCAAGCTGCATTCCAAGAACAAGCAGATTTGGGTAAAAAGTTACAGTTGCACTTATTAGTCCCATTAACCCTTTGATTACTGGTTTCACTACCACTTTACAGACTCTTTATCAATTTTTTGTTGTTGTTCAATTTTGAAGCTCACTACAATGTAGAAGTATATGGATTTCCCCACAAGCCAGCGTTTCATTAGCTCCAAAATACCGAATACATCTTCTTGACTTTGGAATTGCATTCCTTGGGAATCCTTGTTGACCCTAATAATCAGGCAAGATTAAGAGGTCTACCAAATGAGGCCTTCAAGACAGAGTTTTCTTACCATGAGCTGCTACTCCAGTAGGGGTGATGAATCTGTTATACCTTGTTACACCTGGATTGTATTGAATAGTGAATGTGCAGTCTTTCACCCACCTTAGCTAAACATCCCACCACAAGGCTTACTCTGCTATTTACAAGTTACAAAATACTATACGGTGAAAAAACCATGGGAATACATAAGTATTCCAAGATTATTATTTACTATTTTGGTACATTTGAACTAAATTATATATAATTTGGAGATCTAAATGGTTGTAAATATCTACCTAGAGATTGTAATATACTATTTGCATGTTCCCATCTTCATTCTCAAAGATAATTGAAGCCAGCTTCAGACTTCAGTTTGTATTCACAAAAGAATTTTACATTAAGGAAAATGCCATCTTTATATTATCTGTGCAAACAGAGGTAATAAAAACGTAGTGTATGCCAATTTTAGAAGACTCACTAATTCAGTAAACGAACATTAGAAAATTGGTAAAACCTAGAAGACATTTGTGATGTTACAAAACAGGTTTTTTTGTTTTTTTTGTTTTTTAAACCTAAGAAGTTGTGAATGTTGTTAATCATTTAGCAGTTGCAATAAATGTAGAGGAAACCCCCCAAAAAAATAACATTAGAAAAGTTCATTTAGACTCCATTTATAATTTAAGTATATAGAATGCTTATTAAACTTGGAATCCATTTTTAAGGTTGAAGACTGGGTTCTCTTCTTTACCAGTATTGTGACCTTAGCTAAGTTATTTGACCTCTCTGTGCCTGTTTCTTCATGGATAAAACAAATATGTGATGGTATCTACCTCATAAGGTTGCTGCGAGGATTGGGTGAATTAATAAAGTTCTTAGAACAGTTCCTGACACATAAATGCTCAGTAAATGTCAGCTATTATAATTCCAGATCTATCACTAAAAACATTATTTCAGACAAGTTTTACTTAATCTTTCTAAGTTTCATTATTCACATGTTAAAGGAGAAAAGGGTCATCTGACACCCTACCACACAGAGTTGTCATGAAGGTTAAAGGTACTAATCTATATGAAAGTCCTACTCAATCCTCATCAACACTATTAAATTTCTTTCTCAGTCTGGTTATACTATTAAGCATCCTTCGGATGTGGATGCAAAATTCTAATCTTGCCCAACTTTTTATTTTTTTATTATCTTAATTATCCTGTCTTTATATCCCTATAGCCATTTAAGTACCATGGGCTTAGAAAAGCCAAACTCCTATTAAAAAAAAAAAAAAAAAAAGCCAAAAAAAATTGTAGAATCCTGTGGATAAACCCAACTGAGGTTTGTTTTTTTGTTTTTTGGGGGGGTTTTTGGGTAAACAATGGTTTTCTTCCCCACAGAAGGTAAAATCCTAGATTTTTAATCATGGGCCAGTCACTATAACAGTTTCTGGTTGTTTCCCTAGGATAGTGTTGCCTCATCAGAGAGAGACGCTGCTTGCCTACACAGTTTATACATTCTGAAGTTCATTCATTCCCCACCAGTTCAGACAGTAGGAACAAAAAGGTCAACAGTACCTTTTGGGGAATGCTCAGTACTGTGCTAAATACTGAATATTGTTTTTCATCCTCATAGCAACCTTGTAAAGTACATTAAGATTTTACACATGAAATGGGCATGGAGCTTGCTCAGCACCGCACAGGTAGTAGGTGGCAAAAGCAGGCTTTGACAACTGCATCTGTCTGATCTCACATTACGCTCTCTGAAGCCCTGGAGACCACAGGGGGAAGGTGTCAGAGGGCAGGCAGTTGGACCCCGACTCCTCACCTCAGCCACCCATACCTCTGCTTCTGCTGTTAGAAACAGGTAGGGTGTTGAAAGGCAATTGCAAAATTCAACTCTGGGCATTTAAGGTACAACAACTTGGCTGATACCATCTCCCCCTAGGAGAAAGACATACAATTTTTCAGGTTGTTAGATTTGTTGATTTTTTTTTTTCATGTATGTTTTTCTTGTTCACTGAACATCAACCATCCTGGTTAACTGGTGGGGTGTGAAAATAAAGTCTTGTATTAGAGAAATTCGTACAGTTGAAATGACAGTAATTAGACACTTTGTAAAAATTATTTTGATGTAGACTATGCGTATTAAAAACTCAAGATAATTTTAACAGCAAAGCTCAGTGGTTATTCTTTCAACAGTTCAAAATGGTACTTTTCTTTTTAAAATGATCAGGGAGATGAGGAAGCAAACCTCGGTTTGCCCATCAGTCCCTTCATGGATCGTTCTTCGCCTCAGCTAGCAAAACTCCAAGAATCTTTCATCACCCACATCGTGGGTCCTCTGTGTAATTCCTACGACACGGCTGGCTTGCTGCCGGGTCAGTGGGTGGAAGCAGAAGAGGACGAAGACACTGAGAGTTGTTACGATGAAGAAGATGGTGAAGAACTAGATACAGATGAGGAAGAAATAGAAGACAATCTAAATCCTAGTAAGAATATAGGGATGCTGTAATTTCTTAAATGGGTATTTGCAGTTAGTAACATTAAGTTTGGATCTTTGTTTTGGGGGTGGTTTTTTTTGGGGGGGGGAAGAGAGAATCCCAAGCGGGACTTGATCTCACAACCCCGAGCTTGTGATCTGAGCTGAAATCAAGAGTCAGACGCCTAACTGACTGAGCCACCCAGGCGCCCCTGGATCTTTGTTTTTAAGCTACAGATTGAGGAGTTCTATCTTGAGTAACTACACTCTGAATGTTCAGATTGAACGGTCTCTTGAGTAACTCCTGTGTGCTGGGGAACGTGCTAATGCGGTCGCACGCGGTCTTGGTTAAAGTGGTGTCTCTTTGCGGCCAGTCCGCTTCAGGAGGCTCTACCTTTGCCCGCACCGTAGGGCTGTGTCACCATGGCTGATTTTGTGAGGTGAGGTGTTCGTGTGGCTAGCGCTCCCTCCTCCTGCTAATCTGCCCTTCCTAAAGACTTGGAAGATGGATCACAATAGTTGGGAGAAGAGGAAACATCTTCTCTAGCCCTAAGGGGAGAACCAAGTTTTGTGTTGTTATGGATTTGAATTGCCAAACTGTAGGGACATAGTTTTCTATATAAAGCAGTGAATATAAATGGAAAAAAAATTTGTCACCATTGTAGCTGTAAATGAAATCAGTTATTTGCTCTTTAAAGTAGAATTTAAGGGGTGCCTGGGTGGCTCAGTCAGTTAAGCATCTGCCTTCAGCTCAGGTCATGATCTCAGGGTCCTGGGATCGAGTCCCACATCGGGCTCCTTGCTCAGTGGGGAGCCTGCTTCTCCCCTGCTTGGGCTCTCTCCTATTCTCTCTCAAGTAAATAAATAAAATCTTAAAAAAAAAAAAGAATTGAAATTATATCTAGCATTCCAAGCATGCTATAAATGAAAACCGGTAACATAATTACAAAGCACTACCCCCACCTCCCCAGTTGTATTCAGGATTAGCATAATAAAGAGTAGTCTTCTACCTCTACCCTCTGAGCATCATCATGGACAAAGTTGATTGGCTTCCAAAAATTGTTTATATTCACTGAAACCTTGATACTGGTGTTTAATTCAGTACTTAAATCCTAAAAAGGTTGTTGAACTTCACATTGCTATTGTTATCATTCCTCCCCTCTCACCCCACCCAGTCTTCCCTAATCCCCTTCTCGGCTTTATTTTCATCTAATAACAACACCATCTCGTGTTTTGCTGCTGCTTTTGCTTACCTAGGTCTTTCCATTAGAAGATGAGCTCTATAGTACAGAGATTATTTCTGTCTTACTGGTTATGACTACAACCCCAGCGCCATGTATAAGTGCCTGGAAAATTATAGGCACTCGGATATTTAGTGACTGCACAAGGGAATTGTATGGCTATGATTACAATATACTGCTTTTAAATTTCACAGAACCACAGAGGAGGAAAGGCAGACGGCGAATATTTTGTCAGCTAATGCACCACCTCACTGAAAACCACAAGATATGGAAGGAAATGATAGAGGAAGAAGAGAAATGTAAAGCTGATGGGAATAAACTGCAGGTGGAAAATCCTTCCTTACCTCAAGCCGATGACATTCAGGTCATTGAAGAAGCAGATGAAGAGGAGGAGAGACAGTTTGAATAAAAGAAAAGGCATATCGGAGAAGCCTGGAGGGCTGTGCCCAGGGTCAGAAATCCCTGCCTGGCACTCAGGGGACAGACCTGCCACAGACCCTGCCTGCGGGGACAGGCCCAGCTACTGGGAGAGGCCCCTGCTGCTGTGTGTGCTCACCACACGGACGACACGAGCATCCTTAGAGCATGGCTTCCATTGACTCCTGTTGCGAAGCTCTTCTTTGAAGCCTTTGCTGGTATACCAGTAGTCTGTCATAGTAATGCTTTGCTGGGTAGTAAGCTCTTCGTTTTCATGAGCGGTAGCTAGAACTAAAAATTCAAGTGACTTCAGTTTCCAAAGTGGCCAGAACTTTTTGCTTTCATGAAAACAGGATTCATATTGTTTTTTTCCGAATGTGTCTTTTAGGTGTTTTGAACATTTTGGCGGGAGCCGGGGTGGGGCAGGGGGAGTCAGTGCCCATCTAAAAAGGAATCCAGTGTTGCCTTTCGGAGGGTCTGTTCAGTGCAAGACACTGTTCAGTGCTGTGCTCCCAGCCGGGTTTATCCATGAAAGACTGAGTGACCTTTGTTAAATATAATAGAATCCAGGTGCATCAATTTCTGATGCTTCTTACTGTTGTGTGTTACGTACTATGTGTATTTGAGTTCTGCTCAGAGTATTCAGGTTTACCGTGGACATCAGAAGTCTCAATTCCAGTCTTACTGACTTACATTCCATGGTTGAACTTTTAAAGCTGTTTTGGGTGTAACAACGAAGAGATTTTCTTCTTTAGTCGAAACTGTTCTTACTACTGTTGCTCAGGATTCGTATTTTTAAACATTTAGTTAATATAAACACAGATTTGTCAGAAGAAAAAGGAATTGTCCTAAAGTTGTTAACCTTTTATGAAATGAGCATTATTCTTAGATAAATTTGAGTCTAATCAAAAGAAATAGGTGCTCCAAAAGCCACAACGAATAATTGGAACATATGCTTATATCCAGATCCATATGTTAGGTGTCGTGTGTTTAGTCACTGCAAAACTGATGTTCATCCTTGTTCATTTCCTACTGCCTTGAGACCACATGACAGAAGTGACCTAGGACTACTCAGTACTGCTAGAGCCCAACTGTGAGTTTAATCTTTAAAAAAAAAAAAAGTGGGAATACTTAATTGCAAAGAAAATGGACCATATTTACAATGTTCATGAACTCCTAGGGTACAGATATGTACCTGAGTCATGAAAGATTTTTGATGATCTAAAGAGCAGCCTAAATGATAACAGGATGGGAGACTAATTTTTTTTTCTTGGAGACTCTATTTTGGTTCTGTGTGGCTTTTGTAGACAGTAAAACCATTAATTTTCCAAGATGATTCCTTTTAAGTATAATGTCAGGCAATTTCTTACCTACCTAGAATATTTGGCATATCTCGAAGATATTAAAGATCTATAGAAATGTTGGAAGTTTTGATCTTGTATAATATTGAATGAATCACCAAGCTTTATTTATTAGACATGTTGAGTGTGAAGTTCCTTCCTGCCACTTTTGCTACAACTGCCACATAATTTGTAACCTGGTCGCACATTACTAAGTAATAAAATTTTAACTAATTTATTGAGTTTGCACTTAAAATATATATATATCCTGGGCTCTTATTTCCCTGGTATACATTTTGCATCCTGCATAAGTATATTTCTGCTATTGCAAAGTACAAGTGTATAAATTCACATGTGCACATATGCAATAATGAGACTCAGATTTCCTATTAAAATTTTGTATTGGGGTTAATGTATATATTTTCTCAAAAGGAATGTTTTTATTAAAAATACTGTTACCGAGAACTCATTTTTAAATAATTTAAATTTGCTCTTTGCTAAATAATTGACATATTAAAATAGACCAAAGAAACACTAAGAAATATCCTTGCTGAAACAAATTCATAAACTTTAAGAAATGAATGTGACTATATTAAGTATATACAATGCTATTAAATGAAATCTTACTTGAAAAATTGCCATAAGGGACGCCTGGGTGGCTCAGTCGGCTAAGCATCTGCCTTCGGCTCAGGTCATAATCCCAGAGTCCTAGGATCGAGTCCCACATCGGGCTCCCTGCTCTCGGGGAGCCTGCTTCTCCCTCCGCCTGCCGCTCCCCCCTCTCATGCTCTCTCTCTCTGAAAAATGAAATCTTTAAAAAAGAGAGAGAAATTGACATAAGCAATATTACATATTCTATTTTGGTTACTACTGAATCAGATTAATTTTATTATAATTTTCATTGTGAATTTGCTGTTTTAACTCACTGGTCTTAGAAATAATTTTGTAGTGCTGTATCTGTGTGCTTACCCATACATTATTTTTCCATATAAAAACAAACTACTTTGTAAAGTTATTTCCTGATTTGAAGGCTATTTCCTGCTATTCTTTGTTGATGCTGTTGGCCTTTTCTATTTTTGTAAGAATCCTGTAAACTCTAGCATTGAAGTCAAAAATTTCCTCTCTCTAGATTGCATCTCATAGGAATGAACTTCACAAAAGAGATGAATAAAGCCAACTCTGGTTTCTTTCTTATAGTTGCCAGGCTAATCTGAGGAGCTCTAGAGAGTGGGTGGGGATGGCGGAAGAATTATGATTTACCCTGGAGGTAATTGCTTGTGGAAAGAGATTAAGTGTGTGTGGAGGGCGCCTGGGTGGCTCAGATGGTTAAGCGTCTGCCTTCAGCTCAGGTCATGATCCCAGGGCCTGGGATTGAGTCCCACATTGGGCTCCCTGCTCCTTGGGAGCCTGCTTCGCCCTCTGTCTCTCACGAATAAATAAATAAAATCTTTAAAAAAAATAAATAAAAAAGTGTGTGTGGAGGCCCGGACAAGAACACGTCCCCATCTTGGAGGAGCTGAAAGAGGTTGAGGGTGGCTGGCAGGGAGTGGTAGATAGAGGGTGGCTAATGAAGAGCCTGGTAAAGCATGACATGCCATTTAAGCTTTTTTCCTCAAGGAAACGGGGAACTGAAAAAGTTTTCATCTGGAAGAGTGACCTGATTACATTTACATTTTATGAAGCTCATTCAAATAACATACTAATGTCAAATGGAAGAATAAAATTAGACATGGGGAGATCTCCCTGATCTGGACATGGAAAGATGATAGGACAACAGAGAAGTGAGTAGACTGGAGATCTGAGATGGAGGAGAATCAGTTTGCCCCGGTGATTACTGGGTATGGTGGTAAGAAGACCGTCGGGACTTTCAGATTTCTGCTTTGGGCGACTGTGCGCATCGTTCACTGCGAGAGGGTATACCCAAGGAGTAGACTGTGGATGTGCTGGAGGGATGGGGGATGTGTATATCCTATTGGTTCTCTTTCTCTGGAGAATTTTGCTAAAAGTCACCAAACAGAAGGAAACAACCCTAAAGGAGACTAGCAGATTTAGACTACCCAATGCCTGCAGATGCCGCATTGCCTTATCAAAACAATATAAAATAACCATGCAGGAAATGTTTAAGGAAATAAGACACAAAATGACAAAAAAAAAAAAAAATGAGCAAGCAGTTAGAAATTTAAAACTCACCGGGTACAAGGGCGCCTGGCTGGCTCAGTTGGTGGAACATGTGCCTTCATCCCAGGGTTGTGAGTTCAAGCCCCAGGCTGGGCATGGAACTTAAACGAAAAAAGGAAGGAAGGAAAGAAGGAAGGAGGGAAAGGAAGGAAAGAAAGATTCACCAGGTACAAGTAGCCATAAGACTGACGACAAACTTCTCAGGACCAAAAATCGGAGCCAGAAGTCACTACAACACTATCTGCTAAGTGCTGAGGGGAAAAAATAAATGAATAAAAAAGAAAAGAAAAATCTGTCAACTTACAATCACCAGAACTACCAAAAGTGAGGGTAAAATAAAGAGACATTTTCAGATAAACACTGATCTTTTCCCATCAACAGACTTAACCTAATGAAATTTTTAGAGCAGTACTTCTAAAGTTTGCTGTAATGTACATAGAAATCATTTTGTGATCTGGTTAAAATGCATATTCTGATCTAATAAGTCTGTAGTGGACCTCAGGAGTCTGTATTTCTTAAAAGTAGGTCCCTGAGAGTGTAGTTCTTTAAAAAGTTCTCAGGTGGGGGCGCCTGGGTGGCTCAGTCGTTAAGCAACTGCCTTCGGCTCAAGTCATAATCCCCGGGTCCTGGGATCGAGCCCCGCATGGGGCTCCCTGCTCCGTGGGAAGCCTGCTTCTCCCTCTTCCACTCCCCCTGCTTGTGTGTGTGCTCTCTATCTTACAAATAAATAAAATCTTTAAAAAAAAAAAGTTCTCAAGTGATGTAATGATGCTACTGGTCTGTTGACCACACTTAAAAGAGTAGCAAGATTCTTAAAGTCCATACTTTAGAAAAGAAGAAAAATGACCCAGAGGGAAGATAGGCAATGCAAGAAGGAAAAGTAAACAGATTAATAAACACCATATTTAGGTAAGTCTTAAATCATTATTTATATGAACTAAAAAATTATTTTGTGTGCCTTAAAATCCTGGATAACAACATGTTAATCAAGAAAAAGTTAAGGGTCTTATATGGTTTCAAAATGGAAATTAAGATACTAACTTTAGACTTTGTTAAATTAGGAAAAATGCAAAAGTTAAGGGAAACTAAAGTTTTAAAAAGTATATAACTTCTAAACTGGCCGCGGTAGGGGAGTAAAAAACCTGGAATTGATAAAAATGTCATAAATGAGTAAAGAGAAACAATAGGGCAAATGGGAGAAAAGGTAGGAATAAATTTTAAAATATCAATACCCACAAGAAATGTAAATAGTATTTTGGATGGGCACATCTAATCTGTCAGGATTTTTTTTAAGCCAGCCATGTAGGTAGTACTTACAATGTACTGTTTTCTTAGTGATTTGATGTTAATTTATATTATCACCACCATGTTAAGGTAGATACTGTATTATTACCTCTGTTTTGCAAAGTCAATTTATCAGGTACATAAAATACATGTACTTACCTAATAAAATAATCTCAAAGATGCATAAATCAAAAGTTGGTAGAACTACAGAGAAAAATTGTCATTCTACAACCTGGAAGAGAGATTTAACACAATAAGTTAAGCAGACCAAAAGTTAATAAAAATATAAAACAGCACAGTGAACAGTCTTATTAGACATACACAGAACATAAAACCCAGCAAAGAAAAATTTGTCCTTAAAAATCCAAAGAACACTTAGAAAGTTGACTACATACTTGTATAAAGCAAGTCTTAATAAGTTTCAGAGAATATGTATCATACAAACCATGTTCTCTGACCACAACAAGACCATTAGTCTTAAGTTAGTTTTTGTTACTTATTTCTATGTATGCTTGATAGATTAAAGAAATTGCTCCTAAATAACTCCAGGCTAAGTAAATCATAATGGGCATTTAAGGGATGCTCAGTAAGGGATGCTTAGTCGTTAAGTGTCTGCCTTTGGCTCAGGTCATGATCCCAGGGTCCTGGGATTGAGTCCCGTATCAGGCTCCCTCCTCAGAGGGAAGCCTGCTTCTCCCTCTCCCTCTCCCTCTCCCCCTGCTTGTGTTCCTGCTCTCACTAACTGTCAAATAAAATCTTAAAAAAAAAAAAAGGGCATTTAAACATAAGTAGAGGTGAACGATTAAATTACCTGTACTACTTTCCAAAAATTAAGATGTGTTGAAAATGGCACTTGAAGAGAAACTTAGGGCATTAGAGGTTTATATTAGAAAAATGGCTGGTAAGTTAATGAGCTAAGCATCCAGCTTAAGTTAGAAAAACAGAATATAGATATATTAACAAAATGAAGGATAAATCATGATCTCAGAAGAGCAGAAAAAAAACATTTGATAAAATTCAGCATCTGTTTATGATAAAATCTCTCAACAAAGTGGGTAATGGAAGGAACATAAGACCATAGATGGACAAGCCCACAGCTAACCTTCTAAAATAAAAACAAGACAAAGATGCCTACACTCGCCACTTTCATTCAACATAGTATTGGAAGTCCTAGCCAGAGCACTCAGAGAAGAAATAAAAGCTTCCAGTTTGAAAGGAAGAAGTAAAATGTAAAAAAATAAGTAAATGTAAAATAAGTAAAAAGTGTAATCATGTCATCTCTACTTGCAGATGACATGATATTATATACATATAGAAAACCCTAAAGAGTTCATAAAAAAAACTTAGAATAAACAAGTTCAGTAAAGTTGGCATTTCTATAAACTATGCATTTCTTGCATTTCTATAAACTAATGAAATATCTGATAAAAAAAATCTCTTGCATTTCTATAAATTAATGAAACATCTGAGAAATTAAGAATCCCACTTAGAATTTCAAAGAGAAAATACATAAAATACAACTAAGAAGGTGAACAATATAGGGGTGCCTGGGTGGCAGAGTCAGTTAAGCGACTGACTCTTGGTTTCAGGTCAGGTCATGATCTCAGGCTTGTGAGACTGAGCCTGGTGACCGGCTCTGTGCTTAGCACAGAGTCCACTTGGATTTTTTCTCCCTCTCCCTCTGCCCCTCCCCTCTATGCTCAAGTACATGCTCTCTAAAATAAATAAATCTTTTTAAAAAAAAGTGAACATACACACTAAAAAATGTAACACATTGAAGAAAAGTGAATGAATGCAAGATTCAGTGCTCATGGTTGAAAGAATATTGTTAAAATGTACAGACCAAAAAAAAAAAATGTACAGACCACCCAAAACATTCTATAGACTCAATGCAATCCCTACCAAATTCCAGTGGCATTTTTAAGACTGAGATATAATTGACAAATTTATATGGAACCACAAGACATAACCAAACAAATCATAAGAAAATAAAGCAAAACTAGGGGCACTTAGGTGGCTCAGTCAGGCATCCGCCTCTTGATTTTGGCTCAGGTCATGATCGCAGGGTTGTAAGATCAAGCCCCACATTGGGCTCTGCACTCAGCATGGAGTCTGCTTCTCTCGCTCTTTCTCTCCCCAAAATAAAAAAAGAACTACCATATGATCCAGCAAGTAAGTGCACTTACGGGTTTTTTCCAAAGGAAACAAAAACACTAACTCTGCCCCTCCTCCTCCTGCTCACTCTCAATAAATAAATCTTTTTAAAAAAGCAAAACTGAAGATATCATGCTTCCTGATTTTAAACTATTATTGTAAAGTTACAGTTATCAAAACAGAATAATAATGAGATTAAAAACAGACATGGATCAAAGGACCGGAAGAGAGAGCCCAGAAATAAATCCACATATATGGTTAATTTATGAGAAAGAAACCAAGGATATACAATGTTAAAAGAATAGTCTTTTCAATAAATGGTGCTGGGAAAACTGGACAGCTACATGTAAAAGAATGAAACTGGACCACTTTTGGAGCGCCTGGGTGGCTCAGTTGGTTGGGCGGCTGCCTTCGGCTCAGGTCATGGTCCTGGGATCGAGCCCCACGTCCGACTCCCTGCTCGGCAGAGAGCCTGTTTCTCCGTCTCCCTCTGCCTGCCACTCTGCCTACTTGTGCTCTCTCTCTGTCTCTGTCAAATAAATAAATAATATTTAAAAAAAGACCACTTTCTCACATCATATACCAAATAAACTCAAAATGGATTAAAGACCTGAAACCATAAAACACAAAGAAAACAGGCAGTTACCTCCTTGACATTGATATTGGCATTGATTTTTTTGATAGGTTGGCATGAGCAAAAACAAACAACTGGGACTACATCAAACTGCAAAGCTTCAGCAAAACAAAAAGGCAACTTGGGGCACCTGGGTGGCTCAGTCATTAAGCGTCTGCCTTCGGCTCAGGTCATAATCCCGGGGTCCTGGGATCGAGCCCCGCACCGGGCTCCCTGCTCGGTGGGGAGCCTGCTTCTCCCTCTCCCACTTCCCCTGCTTGTGTTCCCTCTCTCGCTGTGTCTCTCTGTGTCAAATAAATAAATAAATTCTTTAAAAAAACAAAACAAAAAACAAAAAGGCAACTCACCGAATGGGAGAAGATATTTGTAAAGGCCCTATCTGATAAGGGGTTACTATCCAAAATATACAAAGCACTCATACACCTCAATAGCAAAAAACAAACACCACAAAAACCAAAACCCGATCCGATTTAAAAAAAAGGGCAGAGGCTCTGAATGGACCTTTTCCCAGAGGAGGAACAGATAGCCAAGAGGTGCATGAAGAGTGCTCGCTGATCACCAGTCAGGGAAGGGCAAATCAAAATCACCTCACACCTGTTATCCCCTGTCTTTTTGATAGTAACCATTCTAACAAGTGCGGGCAAGAAAGAGGAAAAAGGGATTTTTTTTTTTTTTTAAGATTTTATTTATTGGGACTCCTAGGCGGCTCAGTTGGTTAAGCAGCTGCCTTTGGCTCAGGTCATGATCCTGGGGTCCTGGGATGGAGTCCCCCATCGGGCTCCTTGCTCAGTGGGGAGCCTGCTTCTCCCTCTGCCTGTTCTGCCTGCCAGTCCCCTTGCTTGTGCTCTGTGACAAATAAAATCTTTAAAAAAATTATTTATTTGGGTGGGGTGGGGGGAGCAGCGGGTGGGGAGGGGAAGCAGCAGGCTCCCTGCTGAGCAAAGAGCTCAATGGGGGACTAAATCTCAGGACCCTGAAGTCCCAGGACTCGAGCTGAAGGCAGATGCTTAACTGACTGAGCCACCCAGGAGTCCCAGAAAAGGGAACTCTTGTGTGCTGTTGGTAGGAAAGTAAACTGGCATGGCCACTATGGCAAACATATGAAAGTTATCCCCAAAATAAAAAAAGAACTACCATATGATCCAGCAAGTAAGTGCACTTACGGGTTTTTTCCAAAGGAAACAAACACTAACTCAAAAAGGTGCATACACCCCCAAGTTCATTGTAGCATTCTTTGCAATAGTCAAGACATGGAAGCAACCCAAATGTCCACTGATGGATGAATAAAGAAAATGTGGCATATATGTCCAACAGACTATTATTCAGCCATAAAAAAGGAAGAAATCTTGCCATTTGTGACAACACGGATGGACCTTGAGGTCTTTAAGCTAAGTGAAATAAGTCAGAGAAAGGAAAACACCATACACTCTCCCTTATATATGGAATCTAAAAACAAAACAAATGAACAAAAATAAGAACAGATTCATAAATACAGATATTAAACTGGTGGTTGCCAGAGGAGAGGGTGGGAAGGATGGGTGAAGTAGGTGAAGGGCATCAATAGGTATGAACTTCCAGTTATAAAATACATCAGTCACATGGATGTGAAGTGTAGCTCAGGGAATACTGTCGATAATAATGTAATAACATTGTATGGTACAGATGGTAAACACTATGGTAAGGGCTCCCAATATATTTAAATGCTGAATTACTATGTGGTTCACTTGAAAGGAGTATAATATTGCATAACAATGATATTTCAATTAAAAAATAATTAATGTAATTAAACACATTAACCAATCAAAACAGAAAAAGGGGCGCCTGGGTGGCTCAGTTAAGTGACTGCCTTCGGCTCAGGTCATGATCCTAGAGTCCCGGGATCGAGTCCCGCATCGGGCTCCCGGCTCAGCAGGGAGTGTGCTTCTCCCTCTGACCCTCTCCCCTCTCATGTTGTTTCTCACTCTCTCTCTCTCTTTCAAATAAATAAATAAAACCTTTAAAAAAAAAGAAAAAAAGATCATCTCAATAGATGAGATAAATAATTCACCCTTTTATCATTTAAGGGAGAAGGAGAGAATGAAAGAAGGAAGGGAGGTAGGAAGGGGGAAAGAGAATAGAAGCAAACTGATGTTCTAGGGGCATGAAGAAAAACTAGAGTAAATGTCATATTAATGGTAAATTGTCATTCCTTTAAACAGATGAGAATGCTCACTCTCCTCACTTTCATCAACAATGCATTACAGCTTCTAAACTTAGTAAGAATGACCATAATAATTGGAAAGGAAGACACAAAACTGTCATTACTTATAAATGATATCACTGTTTAAGAGAAAATTCCAAAGAATTGAGAAAAAGGATTTTTTCAAATTGAAAGTTTAGTACTTTTGTCATGTGCTATCAGTGTACAAATTTCTACTGCATTTTTTATAGAACAGTCTCGAATTCTGCTGTTACCAATTTCAGTTTGGAAATGGTCCTCAAGCTTAGGGTCTTAGACTCATTTTAATTCTCTTGAAAAAGCTTCACATGGTTAAAATTCCCATTTGGGGTTTCCCTGATTTTTTAGGATAAGATTTTAATGAGAATATTCACAATTAATTTCATCAGGAAAACAATTAAGTGGGTATCTGCTGAAGTTTAATCTTTATTTTCCCGTAACAGCTGTTTCATATTATCAGCCTGAAGACACAGAAGATCAATAGATACGAAAATCCACGATAAAGTTGATGAAATTCATGAAGAATAAACATGATTCCTTGCATTTAAGTTCAAATAACTGCTATTAGTAAAGGATAAATGAAGGGCTGGTTTAATAAGATCACTACTAATAAAAGCACTGGGAGCTGTTATTAATTACCTGTATTTTTTTTCTGGTTTAAAAAAAAGACCAAGGTGGGGGGCGTTTCTTAAACTCCATTCCTCAAAATACTGGGTCTGCATCCACTCCATTCTGAAATAGCCAGGCGATATGTTTTAAACAAAACAAAACAAAAAAACACTAGTAAGTAAAAGGGACCCAGAGAAGAGTGATAAGGACCCAATCATGTAAAGAACCTAGAATAGTTAGCCTGTAGAAGTAGATTCACAGTGGAACGGAAGTGAGAGCTTTCTTCAGATGTTTTAAGTGGAGGCCACAGATTTAAATACCTACAAGACCAGATAGAAGTGATAAATTAATGATGTGGACTTGGTGCAGTAAATATGGATATATCATGTAAAAAGCTGCAACTAAGCTATAATTGATTTTTGCCATTCAAAATGACAGTCCAGCTTTGATAGAACTTCATTTTTTAAAGAAAAGCCTCAAAAGACAGATTTTTATAAGTCTCAATTTTTAAGTTTTATTTTAAAATTAAACCTAAAGTTTCCAGAATCAATTCCAATGTGGGAATGGGGTTTCCTCACATTACCACCAAGTAATTAATTCTCCAACACCAACTGGGTGTCCTACAATTCAACTCAATTCCGACACTATTTACCCAGAGATAGCAGCACATTCCACAAGTTAAGGGTTCAGTCCCACAAGACTGTCCTCTGCTTCAGACACCAATCACTGACTGACCCACTGACTACAGATTGGAGGTTCCCACAACCCCCTCCTTGCGTTCCATTAATTTGCTAGGGTCCTTCCCTGAACTTAAAAAAATCCATTTACTCACAAGTTACCAGTTTATTACAGAGGATATTAGAGGATACAAACCAACAGCTAGATGAAGAGATACAGAGGGTAAGTTTCCAAACAAAGGAGCTTCTGTCCTCACAGTGTTTTGGACCCAGCACAATAGCACATGAAAGCATTCTGGTTCACCAGCTGGGAAGTTCTCCAAACCACTTCCTTCTGAGATTTTTTGGAGGCTTTATTCCACAGGCATTGTTAATTAAATCATTTACCGTTGGTGATTGATTCAACCTCCCACCCTGTCTCCTCCCCGGAAATCAAGGGGTGGGACTGAAAGTTCCAACCCTTTGATCATGATTGGTTCCCCTGACAACGAGTCCTCACAGTTAGGCATTACCCCAAAGTCCCCTCATTGACATAAACCCAGCTGTGGTGGAAAGGGGCTTGTTATGAGTGACAAGAAACCCATTTCACCTTTTGGCTCTGAAGTGTTTATTTAGAAACTGAGGAACGAGACCAAACATTATAGCAAAAGATGCTCTCCTTGCTCTTATCACTCAGGAAATTCCAAGGGTTTTGGGAGCTGTAAGCCAGGAACTGTGAATGAAGACCAAATATATATGAGAAATATATTTTTGTTGCATGAATGGCCAGATATATTTCTTATAAATCTCAACATTGAAGACCTTTTATTAATCATTACCACACATGATTTGAAAAATATTTGAAAAACATTTGGAACATTTGAAAAATATTCAGTATTCTTCATTCAGTATACAGGCTCACCTGCTTAGAAGATAATTTATAATGAAATGTTTTTTACATTAAAAATGAGTACCATGGGGGGCACCTGAGTGGCTCAGTCGGTTGAGCATCCGATTCTTGGTTTCAGCTCAGGTCATGATCTTGGGGTCGTGAGACTGAGCCCTGAGCTGGACTCAGTGTGGAGTCCACTTGTCCCTCTCCCTATGCCTGCGCCCTACTCGCAATCTCTCTCTCTCTCAAATAAATAAAATCTTTTAAAAAAAATGAGTACATGGGGCACCTGGGTGGCTCAGTCATTAAGCGTGTGCCTTTGGCTCAGGTCATGATCCCAGGGTCCTGGGATGGAGCCCCGTGTCGGGCTCCCTGCTCCGCGGGAAGCCTGCTTCTCCCTCTCCCACTCCCCCTGCTTGTGTTCCCTCTCTCGCTGTTGTCTCTCTGTCAAATAAATAAATAAAATCTTTTTTTAAAAAAAGATTCTCTCTTAAGAATAAATAAATAAAAATTAGAAAATGAGTACAATGGGTAAAATTTTTAACGTTTTTGTGAAATATACATGGCAGTATACAGAAATACATGCAGCAAAATAAGCTACAATGAACAGCATTATGCAGCAAACATTGCTGTCTCCCCAGAAGCTCTCACATGCCTCTTCTCCATCTCAGTCTCTTCTCCCTGCTGAAGACACTCACCTGATTCTCTTTGTCTGAAATGTCTTTCACCTTTTGGAGTGAAGGTTATCAAGGCTGCATGTAATAGTCTAGATGATTTTCTTGCAGGATTTAAAGATATCATGCCTTTGTCTTCTGGATTGGCACTGTTTCTGTTACGAAATTAGCTATCGGTTTTATTGTTGCTTTGAAGTGTTTTTTTTTTTTTTTCTTTTCTATTTACCCTGTATGGCATTCATAGGGCTTCTTGAATCTCTGGCTTAAAGTCCTTTATCAGTTTTAGAAAATTCTTAGCCATTACATCTTCAAGTATTACTTCTGTCCCATTCTTTCTCTTCTTCCCCTCTGGGTTTTCAAGCTCACAAATATTAAATGTTGTTATCTCCCTCACATCTCTTATACATTTTTCATTTTCCATCCTTTATCTTTCTGTGCTTAATTCTAGCCACTTCTTCACTACATTTCAGTCCACTATTAAATCTATCCCCTAAGTTCTTATAATTTAGCTAATTTATGGTTCAGTTTTAGAATTTTCATTTTATGATTTTTAATTCTCTGATGAATTTTTCAATCTTGAACATTATGTTAGGTTTCCTAGAAGCAGAGCCTGAGCTAGGAATTCTTGTGCAACTGATTTATTGAGGGAAAACTTCTGAGGGGAGAAGGATAAGGCAGGGGAAGAAGCCCAAGATATTGATGTGGTTGAAGTCCTCAGCCTGATCCCATAGGATGGAGTTCTGAAACACCAATAGCATCATACAGTTGTCCTCTTTGAGGCAAGTGGTGTGTGTATATAACTTAAATACTCCTGAATTAGTCAGTTACTGCCTTCTGGGGCAGGGATGGGAGGGTTCAGGCTAACCTCCCAGGGAATTCTTCGAGAGATGAACTCACCAATTGAGGACAGTTCTTCTGGGAAAGAGTATGAGCAGCTTACACTTGGGAGTACGAGTAGGGGTATATAGGTGGAGTGAGTGAATCCACCTAGTAAATAAATCATGGTAGAGGATTAAGAGTGGGGCCCCGGGGGGCTCAGTTGGTTGAGCGTCTGCCTTTGGCTCCGGTCATGATCCTGGAGTCCTGGGATGGAGATCCATACCCCACATCAGGCTCGCTGCTCAGCGGGGGGCCTGCCTCTCCCCCTGCTTGTGCTCTCTCTCTGTCAAATAAATAAATAAAATCTTAAAAAAGAGAGAGAGAACAAGAGTGTCCACCACAAATGTATTAAGCATGTTTATTGTAAAGTTTGCGGTTGATAATCCTATTATCTGGATCCGTTAAAGGTCTTTGTTGTCTGTTGTTTCTTTTGGTTTTAGTCATTATCTTGTCTCCTTACATGCTAGTTATCATTTAGTGCCAACAATGTATATGAAAAAATTGAAGAAATATTTCAGACCTAGGATTTTTATCTTCCTCTAGAGAGGATTTGTTTGCCTTTGGCAGGATGCTGGGGCATTAGTATTAGTAATCTTGAATCACCTTAGTCCAACCAGGGACTAAAGTAAATCAAAGCTGGGCTTCAACTTCAGTGTAGCCCATTTTTTCACTCTTACTCTGAAAGGATAGCTTTTTAGGGTCCCTTGGTAGGCTATGTTCTCCAAGTTTTTGGCCCCTAGCTCTGTGAATCCATCAAAAACTGTGCTTAACTTCTCAGCCTTTGAGTTGCCTCTCCCAGATTGGTTCCCAGCTCCAAGAGAAAATGAGTGTGACACAATCCAAGCACACTTCTCCAGATTTCCTCTTTTGTTTAGATCTTGGCCCCAGAATTCTTCATTACCTAGTCATTATGAGTTTAATTGTATACCCCCAAATCCATGTGTTGAAGTCTTAACCCCCCAGTACCTCAGAATGTGACTGTAATTGGAGACAGGGACCTGTAAAGAGGCAATTAAGTTAAAACGAGGCTATTATGGAGGCCCTAATCTGATCTGATTGGTGTCCTTATAAGAATATTGGTTATGTGTGTGATTTACACATATATATTTCTTTGCATCTCTGTTCATGAGTGAAAATGGCTTACAGTTTCCCTTTCTTTAAATAGACATGAATTTGGTATCAAAGTTATTCTAGCATGAGAAAAATCATTTGGGGGTGTGTGTGCCTTCTTTTCCTATTCTCTAGAAGTATTTGTATAAGATTGTCATTAGAATTCACTGGTGAATTCATTTAAACCTAGAATTTTTTTTTGTCTACAAAGAAAATTTAAAGAAAATGTTGAATTTAAAGACAATTTTGAATTTATTTATATATATATGTATTTTTTAGATTTTATTTATTTGACAGAGAGAGAGTGGCAGACAGAGGGAGAGTGAGAAGCAGCCTCCCCACCGAGCAGGAAGCCTGATGTGGGGCTCGATGTGGGGCTCAGATCATGACCTGAGCCGAAGGCAGACACCTAACTGACTGAGCCACTCAGGTGTCCCGAAATTTTTGAATTTAAAGAAAATTATCAATTCAATTTCTTTATTAGTTATAGCACTGTTTAAATTTTCCATTACTGTTCCTGTCAGTTTTGGAAAGTTGAAAAAGTGCTTCTCCTAGGACAGTGTTTCTATATATATAAGCTGCACATTAAAATCACTTGGGACCTTTGAAAATAAGCATGCCCAATTTCCTTAGCGTTCCCAATTTATTTTTATTTTTTTATTTTTTAAAGATTTTATTTATTTATTTGACAGAGAGATAGCACAAGCAGGCAGAGCGGCAGGCAGAGGGAGAGGGAGAAACAGACTCCCCGCGGAGCAGGGAGCCCGATGCAGGACTTGATCCCAGACCCTGAGATCATGACCTGAGCCGAAGGCAGACGCTTAACCGATTGAGCCACCCAGGCGCCCCAGCGTTCCCAATTTAATCTGTGTGTTATTTTGTTAAAAAAGGTGAATTTTAATTTTCAAAAATACTTTTGTTTTTTGTGGTTTCAATTCTATTCATTTATATTTATATAGTCACTATATGTGTTTGTATTATATATATAATAAATACAATTACTAATAATCAAAACCTTAATAAAAGATGAACACACACTAAGATGTCTCACTTCCATCCCATCCTCATCTACCCCTTTCTCTCAGTTTCCTAGGAATGACCATTTTCATTAGTTTGTATTAATCCATCTAGTGCTTTTTATTCAAATACAAGTGCATACGTGCACAAAGACACATTTTTATTCTCCACTTCATACAAAAAGATGCGTGGGAAAAACATTATAAACATTGTTCTTTGTATTCATTAGCTAATGTTCTCTAAGAAATCACCCCAAAATATACTGGTAATAATCATCCGTTGTAGTTCTTATGAGTCAGGAAATGGCTGCCTGAGCAGTTCTGGCTCAGGATCTCTCCTAAGATCACAGTCAGATGCTAGCTGGGTCTGTAGTCATCTGAAATTTTGAGGAGGATCTATTTCCAAGGTGGCTCACTCACATGGTGGGCAAGTTGATCCTGGCAATTGATGGGAGGCCTTCAGTTTCTCTGTATGTGAGACTCCTTGCGTGTCATCATGACATGGTGGCCAGATTCCCATAGAATGAGAGCTCAGAGACCAAGGTGAAAAATTGCAATGCCTTTAGACAAGCCTTGGAAGTCACCATTATCACTTCCATCACATCCTATTGGTTACATGCACCAGCCCTGATTCACAAAGTTCTGTTACACTAGGTGGGGATCATTTCTATATAGTGATATGGAGAGATCACCAGGATAAATCATGTCAAAGAAAACAAAAACAAAAAAAGGAAAACCAACATACAGAATGTGGACCCAGTCTCCAAAATTGTCTTATTTTATACTGTCTGGATTTTGAGTTGTAATTAGAAAGGCTTTCTAATTTTAACTTCCAAAGTAAAAGAAGGATTCACCCATGTTTTCTAGCATTTTTATGGCTTTGTTTTATAAATTTAAGCTTTTGAGTCATTTATAGTATATCAAGGCATATGTTATGAAATACAAATCCAAATTTTTAGCTGTTTCCAAATCACTACAGAGTACTCTCAATATCAATACCATTTATTAAAAAGTCCATCTTGGGTGCCTGGATGGCTCAGTCGGTTAAACGTCTGCACTCGGCTCGGGTCATGATCTCAGGGTCTTGGGATCAAGCCTTGCATTGGGCTCCCTGCTCAGTAGGGAGTCTGCTTCTCCCTCTCCCTCTGCCCTTTCCCCTCACTCATGCTCTCTCTCAAACAAAAATCTTAAAAAAAAAAAGTAAAATAAATAAATTCCATCTTTGTTTCACTGACTTGATTTTTTTAATGTATTTGGATTTTTCTTTGTCATTTTTCTATTTATCTATTCATATCATTAGCTATTTTATTTATTTAAAGATTATTTTAAATATTTTATTTTTAAGTAATTTTTCACCCAACATTGGGCTCGAACTCACAACCCTGAGATCAAGAGTCACATGCTCCACCAACTAGGCCAGCCAGGCACCCCTATTATTCTATCTTATTATTCAAACTTTATACTAGAAACAGCTGTTTAGAAACAGCTTGTCTAGTTCTATTTAAAAAAAAAAAACAACACCTGACCACATTAAATGTATACATTAACCTATGGTGAACCGACGTCTTTATGTTGTCTTCTTAAGAATATTTGTACAAGTCTCCTTTAGGCTCTTTCAAGAGTGTTATAATGTTTATAATGTTTTTCCCACGCATCTTTTACATATTCTTGTTATTTTTATTGCTATTGCTATTTCATTTTTATCGATATTGAAAAAATGGTATTTTTTCTTTCTCTTTTATACACCTAATGGTTGCTGGACATAGAATAGCTATTGATGTTTTTGTATTTTAATTTTACATTGTTACTTTATTGAATTATCTATTTATTCTCATGGATTCTATGGGATATAGTCATACTATCTCCAAATAGAAATACTTTTACTCTTGTTCCCCCCCAATTCTTTCAATCTAATGTTGTCTAATTGTGTTAGCTAGTACAATGTGAAAACAGTAGTGATGATAGTGGACTCATTTGCTTGTTAACGTTAAAGGAAGAGTATAATATTTCCAATATTTCCACTTCAGATTTGGAATGTGTATATATACTTTATGTACATATATTTGCAAATATACATATTCTTTTAAAATAGGTATATATGTATATATTCATGTATTCATTCTAATCTGTATTTTAAATCTTTTTAAGAAATGACTTTTCAGCATCTATGAAGATATCCACCTCAATTCTTTGTATATGATTAATATTTCCTAATGATGAACCATTCCTATGTTCCAAGACTAAACTTTATTTGATCATATACATTAATTTTAATTTTTATTTATTTTTTTTAAAGATTTTATTTATTTATTTGGCAGAGAGAGAGACAGCAAGCGAGGGAACACAAGCAGGGAGAGTGGGAAAGGGAGAAGCAGGCTTCCTGCTGAGCAAGGAGCCTGATGCGGGGCTCGATCCCAGGACCCTGGGACCATGAACCAAGCCGAAGGCAGACGCCCAACAACTGAGCCACCCAGGCGCCCCCATATACATTAATTTTAAATGTAGTGGTGGATCTTTTCTGAAGAATTTAATAAAATTTGTTTTGATTTCAAAAAAGCATTTTAGAGTTTCCTTTTTGTTTTTATGTTATGGGACAGCTCAAATATTTTTTTACATTTTATTATATTTAATTCCAGTATAATTAATGTATAGTGGTATATTAGTTTCAGGTATACACTATAATGCTCATCATAAGTGTACTCTTAATCCCCTTCACCTATTTCACCCATGCCCCCTTTTGCCTCCCCTCTGGCAACCACTAAGAGTCTGGTTTTTTGTCTTTTTCTGGTTCTTAAATTCCACATATGAGTGAAATCATGACATTTGTCTTTCTCAGACTGTTATTTCACTTAGCATTATACCCTCTAGATCTAACCATGTTGTTGCAAATGGCAAGATTTCTTGTTTTTTTTTTTTTTAAGATTTTATTTATTTGACAGAGAGAGACACAGCTAGAGGGAACACAAGCAGGGGGAGTGGGAGAGGGAGAAGCAGGCTTCCCGCTGAGCAGGGAGCCCGATGCGGGGCTCGATCCCAGAACCCTGAGATCATGACCCCAGCGGAAGGCAGCAGCTTCACCCACTGAGCCACACAGGCGCCACAAAAGCAGTGTTTTTTGATATTGATCTCTTAGTGGTCTCTAAGATGGACTTGACTGAAGAAGCTGGAAAAATAGTACCTTAGCCACTATCATAAAAATCAAGTTTAAGGTGGTAGGGACTTGCACTAAGTGACAGAAGAATGTTTAGAAGCCTAATGAATTAAGCGACTCAATAGCCAGATAAGCCAAAGAAAAAAGGGGGGGGACTGGGAATTTTTACATGGGGTTGAGAAAAATCATGTATCTATAACATAGACTACCGAGAAAACAAACTTGGTTTGGCAAAATGGTTGGCAGAAAACCTTCCCTATGATAGCTATGCAGAACTTCTGGCGATTATGGCAAACATTGGAGCCCGTGCCCTAAGTGCCACTGCAGATCTTTCTTGCTTTCATCCCTCCCACTGGCAGCGCCACCTCGAGTAGAGCACCTAAGTTCTTCAGGATCCTATTTTCTCTAGCAGTCTGGTTGGATGAAGATCAAGGCAAAAAGGAATTAAAAACTGTTTTTGAACTTCCAGAACCTTGGCTAAATCGCCTTTTTTCCTTCTCTAGGAAATAAGAGTACCCTTATTTATCCTTCCTGCCTCGTTAACGACAGGGAGCCACAAACATTTTCTTTCAAGCGCCCGCCGCCGAGCAGAAACTACTCCTACGCCTCCGCCTCACTCGCGCCAAGATTTCATTCTTTTTTATGGCAAAGTGATATCCCATGGTGTATATACACACCAACCTTCTTTATCCATTTATCTATCAATGGATTCTTGGGTTGCTTCCGTATCCTGGCTATTTTAAATAATGCTGCAATAAACATAGGGGTCCATATATCTTTTTGAATTAGTATTTTCATATTCTTTGGGTAAAGACCCAGTAGTGGAATTACTGGAGCATATGGTAATTCAATTTTTAATTTTTTGAGAAACCTCTGTTTTCCATAGTGGCTGCACCAGTTTGCATTCCCACCAACAGTGTATGAGGGTACCTTTTTTTCCCATATCCTTGCCATTCAGTCGGTCTTTTTGTTTTGTTAACTGTTTCCTTTGCTGTTCAGAAGCTTTTTATTTTGATGTAGTTCCAATATTTTATATATATATGTATTTTACTTTTTTTTAGATTTCATTTATTTGAGAGAGAGAGAGAGAAAGCAAGCACAAGCAAGGGGAGCGGCAGGCAGAGGGAGAGGGAGAGGCTGGCTTCCTGCTGAGCAGGGAGCCCAATACGGGGCGCTATCCCAGGACCCTGGGATCATGACCTGAGCCAAAGACAGACGCTTAACTGACTGTGCCACCCAGGGGCCCCCAATAGTTTATTTTTGCCTTTGTTTCCCTTGCCTGAGGAGGCATGCCTTAAAAAAAATGTTTCTATGGCTAATGTCAGAGAAATTGTTGCCTATGGACTCTTCCAGGATTTTTATGGTTGTGGGTTTCACATTTAGGTCTTTAATCCATTTTGAGTTTATCTTTGTATATGTGTAAGAAAGCGGTCCAGTTTCCCCAACACTATTTGTTGAAAAGACTATCTTTTTCCCATTGCATATTCTTGCTTCCTAGATTGACTATAAAAGGGCGGGTTTATTTCTGGACTATTCTGAACCATCGACTTATGTTACTTGTGATAATCTTGTAGTATATCTTGAAATCTGGGATTGTGATACCTCCAGCTTTTTCTTTTTCAAGATTGCTTCAGCTATCTTGTGGTTCTACACAAATTTTAGGATTATTTGTTCTAGTTCTGTGAAAAATGCTGTTGGTATTTTGATAGGGGTTGCATTGAATCTGTAAATTGCTTTGGGCAGTATGGACATTTCAACAGTATTTTTTCTTCCAATCCATGAGCATGGAATATCTTTCCATTTGTGTCATCTTTAATTTTTCATCAATGTCTTACAGTTTTCAGAATACAGGTCTTTCACCACCTAAGTTTATCCCTAGGTATTCTATTATTTTTGGTGCAACTGTAAATGGAATTGTTTTCCTAATTTTTTCTGCTACTTCGTTATTAGTGTATCAGCTCAAATAGTTTTTTGAAACCTACATCTTTGGCAACTTCTTCTTTTATGAAACCTGATCTGTTTGAACCTATTTCTTTTAGGGTCAATATTGGTATGTATGTATGTATTCATTTATTTAAGAGAGAGAGGCAGAGGCAGAGAGAGAGAGACTCTCAAGCAGACTCCACACTGAGCAAAGAGCCTGACATGGGGCTTGATCTCATGACCCTACAATCACAATGAGCTGAAACCAAGTGTTGGACACTTAACCAACTGTGCCATCCAGATGCCCTAATATTGGTAAATTCTATTTTCATAGTTTGTCAATTCATTCAGATCTTCAAATTTCTTTGCATTGAGTTATGTAAGTTTATTTTGTATGATTATTAAAATTGTTTGTGATTACTTTCCCTTATCATTTCATATTTTGAGTATTTATTCTATCCTTTTTCCTTGATTAATCAAGTTAGCTAGCTATTGCTTAGTTTGCTTGTCTAATTCCAGAGTCAGCAAATTTTTTCAAATCAGGTGGATAGTAAATATGTTAGGCTTTTCAGGCCTAAATATTATGTAGGTACTTACAGGAGTGAAAATTTTTTTCTACAAAATTTTTATTGATAACATTTGAAATATAATAATTAAGTACTTAAAAATAATAGATTCATTAATGAGAAAAAAGGAATTCTTTTCTGGGAGATAAAATTTTGCTTAATTGGGGCTCGAAGTTCATTTTTCCTATCATCAAAACATTACAAATGTTCATCTGTTAATGCTGATCTGTAATGAGATTCACAGATTTCATATTTGAAGGTGTCTTTCACAAAGATGGGTACTGTCAAATACTGTTATCAATCCATGAGCATCTGATTTTAATTGAGTATATTAATTACTGGGAAGGCATTTATAGAATTCTATTAAATTCTTCAATATTTGCCTTTTCCCCATGTCATTACTTTACAGACTCCATCACTTGCATTGGAAGTTAGATGGAAGCACTTCGATCGCATAGTTAAATAAAATTTTGAAATAGGAAATTTCCTTTGCACTTGCATTTAGTTCTGAAAAAGTGCTGCTGGAAATTTAGTTTGAGCTCACAAACATATCTGCTGGAGAGATGTGTGGGAATGAAGGCCTCATTTTTTTGTTTTAACTTTTGACAGCACAAGAAGTATATAAAGTAGCTTGATGTTAAAACTGACACTTGAAAAACCCAGGTTTGGACTGAGCAGGTCCACTTATATGCAGATTTTTTACAGTACAGTACTGTGAATGTATTTTCTCTTTCTTTCTTTCAAGAGTGAGTGCATATAAGTAAGGGGGGAGGGGCAGAGGGAAAGGGAGAGAGAGAATATTAAGTAGCCTCCATGCCCAGTGCGGAGCCCAATGCAGGGCTCTATCTTCTGTCCCTCAGATCATGACCTGAGCTGTAATCAAGAGTCAGACGCTTAACCGGCTGAGTGACCTAGGTGCCCCTCTTATGATTTTTTTTATTTTTTTATTTATTTATTTATTTTTTTTAAATTTTGTTTATTTATTTGAGAGAGAGAGAATGAGAGATAGAGAGCACGAGAGGGAAGAGGGTCAGAGGGAGAAGCAGACTCCCCACTGAGCGGGGAGCCCGATGCGGGACTCGATCCCGGGACTCCAGGATCATGACCTGAGCCGAAGGCAGATGCTTAACGACTGAGCCACCCAGGTGCACCTCTTATGATTTTCTTAGTAACATTTTCTTTTCTCTGATTTATTGCAAGAATACATGTAACATACAAAATGTGTTAATCGACTACATTATCAGTAAGGCTTCCTGTCAAAAGTAGGCTATTAGTTTTTTGGGAAGTCAAAAGTTACGCCCAGATTTTCAACTGCACAGGGGTTGGTGCCCCTAACTCTTGTGTTGTTCAAGGGTCAACTATACTGTGATTCAAAGTGTTATCAGGTTGTTGAAACAACTGTACCTCAGTATGTTTCCTATCTAAGTACTGTTTTGCTACATAATTTTAGGTTAACTCAAGATCGATCAAGTCTACTCTAAAAGCTAGTGTCTAAAGCCATTCAGTATTTGATAACAGTGGTTGAAGGTGGTTGTTCTTTTTTTTTTTTTTTTTTTTTAAAGATTTTTATTTATTTGAGAGAGAGAGAATGAGAGATAGAGAGCACGAGAGGGAAGAGGGTCAGAGGGAGAAGCAGACTCCCCGCTGAGCAGGGAGCCTGATGTGGGACTCGATCCCGGGACTCCAGGATCATGACCTGAGCCGAAGGCAGTCGCTTAACCAACTGAGCCACCCAGGCGCCCGAAGGTGGTTGTTCTTATTCAGAAAAATTTCAATTTTGGGCCCGAGCTAAAAAACTTGCAATAAAATGGTATCACTGCTAAGTCATTGAATTGTGGCTTGGTAGAGCAAGTCAGGATAGTCAGCTTCTACTTCTGACAAAAATTCACAAAACTAATGATTGTTAAGTCCATGAGAATAAATGAAGTTCACCATTGACAACACCAGTTTTGTAATGTATGATAGATTCAAGTATTTTGTGCAAAGTACCTACTGATGAATCACAACTGGTTTATGCTTTTTTATGTTCTGCATGTATTTTTACTATCAGTTGTAACATATCTTAGCTGATTCCATCTCAAGTTGTACTGAATTAGTGTTTTCTCATCTTCTTTGAAAATATCCTCTCCTGTAGTTGTTTCATGCAGACCAGTCACCGCGGCTAAATTTTCAGTCAAACTTGGCATGGATTTCTTGAATAAACGACAACTGAACAGTATGGGTAACATCTGTTTACTCATCAAGAGCCTGGAAAATCACTCATCTCTGCTTGGATAACAAATGAGCCACTCAGCTTCATTTTCATTTTTCGTGAAGAAATTGTTAGAATGTTAGATTGTTAGAGATCATTAAAAATACCTAATTTGGGGGGCGCCTGCGTGGCTCAGTTGTTAAGCGTCTGCCTTCGGCTCAGGTCATTATCGTAGGGTCCTGGGATCGAGCCCAGCATTGGGCTCCCTGCTCAGCAGGAAGTCTGCTTCTCCCTCTCCCACCGCCCCCCCGCTTGTGTTCCATCTCTCTCTGTCAAATAAATAAAATCTTGGGGCGCCTGGGTGGCTCAGTCGTTAAGCGTCTGCCTTCGGCTCAGGTCATGATCCCAGGGTCCTGGGATCGAGCCCCGCATCGGGCTCCCTGCTCGGCGGGAAGCCTGCTTCTCCCTCTCTCTCTGCCCCTGCTTGTGTTCCCTCTCTCGATGTCTTTCTCTGTCAAATAAATAAATAAAATCTTAAAAAAACAAAAAAGACCTAATTTTTCTGACCATTGCTTTTCTATGAGGGATAATGTGATGAGTGCTTAGTGTGGTAGTGCCAAAGCATACTGTATTCTTTTGGCAGAGCTACCGTGCTATTCTGTAATAAACATAATGTTTTGCCACCTAATTTGGTTAAAATAATCCACACTCCACTATGCCCTAAAAGCATGACATTCAAAATTCACTTTTTTTCTCTCTTCTTGTTTTTGTTTGATGTGAGGAGTATCCACTGGTAAAAAAAATTAAAGTTTAAGGTTTTTAAATAGAATGCTACAATACGGATATATGCATAGAGCTGGGAATGCTGTCATGTTCTAACCACATCACTGCAGTGTGTCAAGCAGCATGCCAAGGGGTAAGACATGAGGGTGCCACATACACTTTCTGTCACAACTACTCAACTCTGCCATCATTGCCCAAAAAGCTGGTGTAGGCAATCTGTTTTTAAAAATGAGTGTTTCTGAGGCGTCTGGGTGCCTCAGTCGGTTAAGCATGTCTTTGGCTCGGGTCATAATCCCAGGGCCCTGGGATTGTCCCGCATCGGGCTCCCTGCTCCATGGGAAGCCTGCCTCTCCCTCCCCCACTCCTCCTGCTTGTGTACCCTCTCTCGCTGTGTCTGTCAAATAAGTAAATAAAATTTAAGGAATGGAAATTTCATAGCGCCCTCATCATAAAATCTCTCTTTCAGGGAAATTTATAATACTACGCGCACATATTAGAGAAGAGGAAAAGTCTCAGAACAATATTCTAAGCTCCCATTTAAGAAACTAGAGAAAGAGGGGCGCCTAGGTGGCTCAGTCAGTTAAGCATCTGCCTTCCACTCGGGTCATAATCCCAGGGTCCTGGGATTGAGTCCCACATCAGGCTCCTTGCTCAGTGGGGATCCTGCTGCTCCCCCTGCTTGTGCTCTCTCTCTCGTGCACACTCTCTCTGGTAAATAATTAAAATCTTTAAAAAAATACAATAAAATAAAATTTCAAGATATAGGGGCAGTTTCATTTTCCGGCTTTGTTATTTTGTTAATACCCATTCTTATTGTATTATTTTCAGAGAATGAAATCTATATTATTTATACTTCTGGAATTCATCAAAGTTCACTTTTCATCCACTGATAAGGTCAATTTTCATGAATGTTAGATGGCACTTGTAAAAATGGCATATTCTACTATCACGAATAGAATTTGGTGTGTATTTGCCAGATCTACCTTACTGATTATGTAGAATGGGTCTTCTTCATTTTTTTTTTGGTCCACTTGATTTGTCTTAGCCTGAGAGAAGTGAATTAGTCTCCTGGTATTAAGGTACTTCTACATATTTCTCCATGCAGCTCTTGTCGTTTTTTTGCTTCATGAAAGATGCTATTATGTTATTAAGTGTAATAGTTATTCATAACTATCATAACTTCCTTGAGAATTAGAGTCTTTAGGATTAGAAAGTGCATTTCTTTGTCTTGCTTATGTTTTCTGCTTTGCAATGTACCTTGTTTTATTAAGATCATGAGTCCTGCTTTCTTTTTATTTACATTTCCTAGTATGCCTTTGCGCATCCTTTTTTCACTTTTTAGATGTCTCTTATGTACAGCATGATATGGAATTAGGTTTTGTCTGTGATCCAATCTGAACATCTTTTTAATAGGTGAGATAAGCCTATTTACATTTCTTCATGTGACTGTGTAGAGACTTAAGTTTAGTTCTCTCATATTATTTGCTCTTTACCACAAAAGTAATTTTAGTTTTAACATTGAGAAAGGTTTGTATTTTTGATTTAGTGGTTTTCTTTATACTTAAACCTTTACATAATATCTGCTCTTCTTTTCTGAGTAACATTAGCTTGTACTTCTTCTTCCTCCATACCTTCCGCTACCCAAGTTTAGGCAATGTTCCTATCCTTTACTTTTGTACTCTTAAATATACTTAAAATTCTACTACTTGATTTGTCAGTTTTAAATTATTACCTTTGATTTGATTCTTATTATACATGGGGCAATCAGGGAGCTTATTCTACATTCTACCTTTTCTCCTTTGTTTTGTTGCTTGTTGTTAGATGCATTATTTCTATCCTGTCAGAGTGTAAAACATTTAGGTATTACTGTTACACTTATTCTTTCATTTTAGTCTTACTTCTATAGTTAAATATATTAAATTCTTAATGATAACCCTTTGCTGACATTTCCCGTTTATTTGGTTGCTTGAAACTTGCCCTCACACCTGATTAACGGTTTGAGCGATGTAGAACTTTAGGATCAAAATTAGACCAAACTAGGGGCTGCCAATCTAGGGCACCAATCCCTCTGTAGGAACACCATCATCTTCTACGCATTCAATTTATTTAGATTTTTTACTTCAGCACTGGGGGCAAGTTCTACACCTGCACAAACAGGAAGAGAAAGTAGAGTGAGGACAGGGCATGGCTTGAGTTCTTTCCACTCTTTCTGTCCTCAGGAGCTCCTCTCCTTTTTTTCTTTTTTTTCCTACTGATTTTCTCCATAGCTGTCCTGTGAAGAATGAGCTCCCACCTCTACCTCAGCCTTGGACTATGCCTGATCTTGTCTGTAGTTCTTTCAATATTATTCCATTTGCCTTCCATCTTTTAGAACTTGGAAGTATATAATTCCCTAATATGGTCCCCCAGCCCCATTCTCAATGCCTTTATCCCTTTTAATATCCTTACAGTTATTTCAATGGCATTTGAGAAGTATGCTCAGTTGCCATTCTGAATCAGAAGTTAGATTTCCAACATTCTAGGTAGGAGCTCACTACTGACTGATGAGAAAGAAGGCATTTCCACTGCAGTAGATCCACAATCTATTACTACATAGTTCCCCAAAATAAATATTTTCCATTATGGATTACTTACTAATTCATGTTAATTTATATTTTTCTGGGGCACCCGGGTGGCTCAGTCAGTTGAGTGTCTGCCTTTGGCTCAGGTCGTGATCTCAGGGTCCTGAGATCGAGTCCCGCATCGGGCTCCCTGCTCAGCTTCTCCCTCTCCTCCCCGCTCATGCTCTCTCTCACTCTCACTCTCAAATAAAATCTTAAAAATTTTTTTTTTAAATTTGTATTTTTCCAAAAGTGCAGTATTTTATTTTTACCACAGTTACTTGGCTCCAGTCAAGAGCTGACACTATATAAAAAATAACCTTATAATAAACTGTAAAGCATAGTATAAAGCATTAGGAGCAAAAATATGGGAGGAAGGACATGCCTTTGTTATGAACTAGAGAAATCACTTCCTCTATATGAATCCCTATTTCTTTGGCTATAACATGAGCACATTAAGTGAGATTAAAACTTTTTACCTTTCACAAGTTATAAATCTACATTTTTAAATGATTTTTGTCAGGTTGGCTTTAATTTCAGTAAGAAAAAATAGACATTTCTTTAGATATAAGGTAAAGAAAATAAATAGCATGTTCTTTATTCTCTGTAGACTTATGAAGGTTTTAATCATCCTAGAAAAAAATAGTGATAGTAGTAATCAAGAGCAACATAAGACCGCCTTAATTTTGATTATAATCTATTCTAGTTCACTAAATTTCTTTCCTAAGACCACCAAGCTTCCAGAATCCCCAGTCTGTAGAGGTCAACCTAGGCATATATAGGAGAAATGACAGTAAGTAGGAGGCGCAGGGATGAGAGATTTGCTGTGCCAAAGGAAAAGCAAAGATCAAAAAGTAATTTGAATGAATACAATTGTCAAGAGTCAGGGAAGCAGGTGGGAAAGTTGCTTGGCTTAGCAAGTGGTTAGAGGGCAGTGAGTTCGCTATTTTAATTAGTCTGCTAGTCAGGAGTTCCTCTTCTCCTTATAACTCTCTTTATTTTTGTATAGATAACTATACTAGCCCAATGTAGCACATGTACTTTGGGAGAAGCCAACTCCATCATTGGCTCTAGTAGTCAGGCCTAAGTGAACCATAATCCCACTCAAAAGACAGAGTTTTAAAAGATGGGCATGTAACTTAGTTAAGACCTATGGGACACAAAGAACAGTTTTGGGAGAATATCTGAAAAGCTCCCTCACTCCCCCAGAAACAACCCAAGCTCAGTCTAAACAAGGAGGCAAAGCACATGAACTTCCATGAGTCAGTCTTAAGATAAAGCTGATACCATCTGGGACGCAAAATGCAAACAATCAGATCTTTGATGATACCATGGAGTATGTAGGTCATACCTACTCTAAAACTGCCACATTACCGCCTAATTTCTCCTTTAAGTAAATTTGCCTAGGATTTTTTCCTCTTGCAACCAGAAACATCTTAATATATCAGAGATGCAAAGACTCCTGATTCATCACAGAGAAACTTGAAAAGATTCAACAGATGAGATTATTAAGGTTAAATTCATATTCTTAACAGAAGTCGTTGTTAAGTGCATTTACTCTAAGGCTGCAACTATTCATGAGCCAAGTTACAAGAGCAGAAATCCTTGATGTACAACCTTAGCAGAAATCATGTCAAAAAAACTATAAATGGGTTAATATACCTACCAGTTTGATCAGGACGGTCACAGTTCACAGTTATTTTCCTGGCATCATTATTACTAGAAGCCCATAATGCTCTAAAGTATGTTTTTTTGATTTGTATAGTATTCTCTTCAGAAAAATAACAGTAATCCAAGGAAATGGCTGGAGACCTTTAAAAGGTAAAATGATTCCATCTTTAAGATCTGTGATTGGTTTAGGAAAAACGTGTACTAGGAAAAATGTCTGTGTCTATGAAGAATTAATAATTACTTTTGGGGTGTCATTTTTTATTATAATTACATTACTGTAATTTCCTTCTACTGAACTGGTGCTATGGGGATGAATACTTGGGTCACAGGGACCCTCATTTGTAATAAGAACAAGGTAATTCTTATGCACACATAATAGGGAGCAAGATTTGAAAGCATTGGCAGGTTCTAATATTTCTTCTATTATCTGCCACTATGTCTAATATACCTGTCCTCCAAACTCATTTATTTAGGTTCTAATTTCTTTAGTTCTCTATTAAACTGGACTCCTACCACACTACCCACTAATGATAATATCTTATTAGAAGGGAACTGGCATTGGCATTTGGAAGCAAAGCCCCCAGGACAGGAGCAAGATGGAGTCAAGAAAGGAAAATGGGTACCCGGTGTTCAACAAGAGGCTGAAAAGTCAGGCTCTGCTTAGGGCATCCATGGCCTTGCTTACTTAAGCAACACCTGTCATTTGTACCTTTGTTTTCCTCCACAGATAATTCCACCTCAGAAGTCACAAAAGCTTGGAAAAAACTGTACTTAATGCTTATTATTGCTTTAGTACTACTTTCAAAGACTGTGTTTGTTTGGCTTTATGATGCTGTGATTTTTGTATAAACACACACACTGGTTAGATAATCAAGGTTCAGGGGTAAAAGGCAACCAGATAACCTTTTCCCACAAGACGGCCAGCACTTTCAGCGTCTTTCTGCACAGATGAGATAGGGCTGGGGTTGCAATGTCATGCCTAATCTGGGCTTCAGATCTGGAACCAGCCCGTGTGGAAAATGCAAGTGAAACCGCTGGAGCAATGCTGTGAAAAACAGGAACATCTCCATCCGAGCCAGCTGCTCTCCAAGGCAATGTCTTTTCCCTAAACAGAAAAGAAATAGACACAATTTTTTTTAAAATCCATAGTATTTATCAAAATTTACATCTACTATATGGGTACCATTCAGGAAATCTGGTATTTAAAGAAAGTTAGAGGCAGTTATGTTTATTAAAGAGAATAACAATTGGCACTTCAGCTCCCAGAGCCCATTTCTTTACCTTCTCTTGTCAGATCATGGGCTTCTGTAAGCTTATTAATCCCTTCTGCACTTCCCTTGCATGTTGCAACACAGACCAAGATATGCCATGAAAGATCGAATCTCAGGCATGCCATTTTGTTCTAGATCCAGGAGAGTGTATTTCATTTCAAATGACTAAATGTGAACCCTTCTCCAATGAAAGGAAGAGTTTTCAGTCTGTCTTCCATGGGTCTTGTGGTCCGTGGACTTTTTCACGGATAGCAAGAGGAACCAAGCAATATTTTTGGAGATGAGGTACAATAAACGAGGAGCCAAGAGAGCTATGTTTCAGTTGCACTTCAAATTCTGATGTCATTTCTTCCCCCTGGGTCTCAGTTTCTCAAGCTACCTATTATTGACTTCTAGCTCTACAAGTTTTGATTACAAGCTCAAATCCACAAGCAAAAAAGTTTCAGAAGAAGCCAGAGCTTCTCAACCATTTCTTTCTAGTTACTCAGTTAAATGTTGAGGAGAAACAGGTGTTAATGACTTTCTAATTAAACCAGTCTCTCCTGTAAGAATCAATGCTGTGTTTTCAGAGTTGGAATCTTTAATTCTACAACAGAATACTTCAGATTAAGATGTCATACATGATCAATCATCATTATCCTCTGTCCTAAAGTCATGTCCCTGTGAAAGTTCTCTTACCTAGGGAAAAAGGAACCAAAGCCTCCTTCTTGGCAAAATATCCACTGTTGTCCAGAAATCGCTCAGGAGAGAATATTTCTGGGTTTCTCCAGTACTTTTCATCAAAGTGTACAGAATAAAGGTTGGTAATTACTGTTGTGCCTTTAGGAATGGAATAACCACGTACAACTGTATCTTCAGAGGTTGCATGGAAAATCCCTAATGGCACTATATTACAGAATCTTAAAACTTCATGCAAAACTGCCTCTGTATAAGGCATTTTGCTTTTGTCATCCCAAGAAGGCTTCCCAGTGGGTCCCATAACTAAATCGATCTCTTTCTGAACTTGTCCTGTCAGAGAAAAAGTGTTCAAATTATTATGCAATTCTTAGAATTATATCCAAAGTAATTTCCCTTTGGGTAATCTATAATAAGTCAACAAGGCGTGGTTACAACCAGATTCAGATTTTTCATTATCTGGGAGTTCTATTTGAAAATATGCCATATATTGTGTGCCACCAGAAACCAATGCTCTGAGTACCTTTGCTGTGAAAAAAAAACACTAAAAGTAATAAAATAAAAATTAAACAAACCTACAACTGAAATAACATCACTCTCAGCAAGGGAAATAGTGAAACATAAAACTTGAATTAAAAAAAAAAGTAGGGTTCAGGTCCCAGCTCTGCCACTTCCAGGGGCTGAGCTTGGGCAAGTCAGCTAGTTTGCCTTTTCCCTCATTTTTATAAAATAGGCATAAGACCTATCTCTGAGGTTTTTACATGACTTGAGAGAACAGATGTGAAACTCTTTATAACTATGGAATGCTGGGATGCCTGGGTGGCTCAGTTGTTGGGCATCTGCCTTCGGCTCGGGTCATGGTCCCGGGGTCTGGGGATCGAACCCCACATCAGGCTCCCTGCTCCGCAGGAGGCCTGCTTCTCCCTCTCCCCCACTTGTGTTCCCTCTCTCGCTGTGTCTCTCTCTGTCAAATGAATAAATAAAATCTTTATTAAAAAAAAAACTATGAAATGTTTTTCTTCTTGGCTAGCACAGCAGAGATTCCTAAATAAAATGCTTTGTACATAGCCAAAGACTCTTTTCATGTGTGAGCCCTAAATGTAGGGACAGTCCTGAGATCAAGAGGATCCTCACCTTGAATGTTAGGATAAAGGGCCATGAAAAGAATTGCCCACCATAGCACATTGGTTGTAGTTTCGGTTCCAGCAATGATGAGTTCACCCACGGAAAAAATGAGGTTTTCTTTGGAGAAAGTACATGATGGGTCATTTTTACCTTGATACATCTCATCTAAATAAGCATCGACAAAATGCTGAGGTGACTGAGGCTTTCTGTTGATGGAAGCTTTTTCAATAAGCCTGGAGAGAAAATCATAGACCACAGCTGCATTTCTAAATAGCTGTTGATGTTTTCCAAAAGGTAAGATGCCAATCCATGGAAAGGCATTATACAGGAAGACTGAGGCACTGGCAGCCAGTTCCACATTTTCACTAAATAACTCAATCATGTGCTGAAAATCAGTGTCTTCATAAGTGAATCGTTTTCCAAAAATGATCAGATTGGTTATGTTTGAAACAGCATTTGTTATTAATTGTTTAAAGTTAAATGGTCTACCTTTGTATGTTTCGATAACATCAATAAAAAATTTGGTTTCTTCTAAGATTTTAGATTCAAAAGACTTTTGGCCATATCCAAAATAGCGAAAGCTATTTACAGCTAATTTTCTGTGATCAACCCATCCTCGGCCATATCTGGAATTGAGTAAGCCTGGAAAAAAAATAAAGTATTAAAAAAACTTTATCATTCCTACATTCTTGTATCTAACACCTGAAAATGCTACGGAGTAAAAAACGATGGTTAGTCATTCTTCTCCAAATTATCTTTCTATAAAACTAAAATTAGACCTAGTGCTTAAGCCCTGTTCTTTGCTAATCATTAGCCACAGAATAGTGTCAACAGATAAAGCTTGTCTTTTTATCTGGAGACAGGCAGAAAAGACCTGAAATTCTCCTACCACAAGAAACTGGACAGTCCTATGTAATTCATCCTAGGTGAACTAGACCCGATGACTTTATTATCTAGCTATTACTCTAAGCCTCATCTACAAAAGACAAACCACTGCATGTTCTATGGGCAAATTTTATCTTGGACTAAGAAAACAACTGAAAACCATCCTTGTAGGATGGTTTCATCTAGAAAGTTTCTGTTTCTAGATTTTAGAATACAGATTCTCTCCTGTTAAAGGCATATGTTACCTAACAAGGTAACTCTGGAAGAGGCTAAGGAAGCCTGAATGAGGTGTCAGTGTGGTAGAAATACTCAAGCCAAAAGGAGGATACTATGAATTGAGTGTTTGTGTCCCCACAAAATAAACATGTTGAAGCCTAACCCCCGAAGTGATGGTCAGTCAGAGAAAGACAAATACCTTACGATTTCATTCATACGTGGACTTTAAGAAACAAAACAAAGAAAAAAGAGACAAACAATAAAACATTCTAAAATACAGAGAACAAACTGGTGGTTACCAGAGGGGAGGTGGGTGGGGAGACGAGAGAAATTGGTGAAGGGGATTAAGAGTACACTTATGATGAGCACTAATAATATGGAATTATTGAATCATTACATTGTATACCTCAAACTAATATGACACTGTTGTTAGTTATACTTGAATTAAAAAAGTGATTTGCAAAAAATTAAAAAAAAAATTACCTATCTAGAGAAAAACAGAGGTGGGGCACCTGGGTGGCTCAGTCGTTAAGCATCTGCCTTTGGCTCAGGTCATGATCCCATGGAGCCCTGCATTGGGCTCCCTGCTCCGCGGGAAGCCTGATTCTCCCTCTCCCACTCCCCTCCCTGCTTGTATTCCCTCTCTCCCTGTGTCTCTCTCTGTCAAATAAATAAAATCTTTAAAAAAAAAAAAAGAAAAAAGAGAAAAGCAGGGGCACCTGGGTGGCTCAGGTGGGTTAAGCATCGACTCTTGATTTCAGCTCAGATCACGATTTCAGGATTGTGAGATCAAGCCCCACCATCAGGCTCTGAGCTCAGCATGGAGTACACTTAAGATTCTTCCTCCCTCTCCCTCTGCCTCTTCCCACCATGCTCTCTCTCTCTCTAAATCAATCTTTATTTTTTTAAAAAAGATTTTATTTATTTATTTGACAGAGAGAGAGCACAAGCAGGGGGGAGTAGCAGGCAGAGGGAGAGGGAGAAGCAGGCTCCCCACGGAGCAGGGAACCTGATGCGGGGCTCGAGCCCAGAGCTTTAGCCCAGGACCCTGGGATCATGACCTGAGCCGAAGGCAGAAGCTTAACCAACTGAGCCAAAATCAATCGATGTGTAAAAAAGAGAGAGAGAGAGAGAGGAAAACAATATCTTTAGCACATATATATAACATGCACTTTACTCAAAATTTCATTCATAATTGGTACATACATGTACTTTTGATGAAAAATGTCATGTTCTCTTGTGTACATGAGGTACCTATAAAATTTACATTTCAGCAAATTTTGTGCAACAGTTTTTGAATTTGGAGCTTATGATAAAGCTAACCATACAAAAGGGGTTTTTAGTGCTGTGCAGCCATCTTATGTTCCCATAGTCCATTGTCTTTTCTATACTCCCGGATGACCATTCAACAAATACTCATTCAACATGTATTTATGGAGCACCTACCGTGCTCCAGGCGGTGTTCTAAGTGTCACAGATATATCAGTAAACAAAAGAGGCAAAGATGCCTACTCTCATGGACGTTACACACTAGTGACAAGAGGCAAATGAATGAATTATTACAGCAAGGAAGGAGACACAGGGTGGTCAGGGAAAACCTCACTGAGAAAGTGTAATAAGTAAAGATACAGTACATGAAGGAGTGAGTCAAGCAGATATGCAGGGAAAGATCTCTGCTTAGAGGGAACAGCTAGTGCAAAGCCCTAGAGCAATGTATGCGTATGAGATACATGTACAAGAGGGTACAGAGGAGCCTTGTGATAACTCTGTGCTGGCAAAGCATGGGCTGAGCCCACTTATAGGGCAACTTTTACCCAAAGAGTGGGCTCTGAATTCTCAGTTCCAAGTTCAGTGCATATGTATTTACAATAACACACAATTTTCTACTTCTTTTTCTCTTACTGTTTTTTGAAAATATCAAGTCAAATGCTTATTTCAGATGATAAAAATAGTCCAAACTACAAAACTATAGCTTTGAAAAATATATAGTATATACTTTATCCCAAACGTTACTCTGATAACATCATCTGTCATTTTCACAATTTCTTTAAAGGTTTTCTATTATAATTGTGGTATAATTTCTTCTTTGGCCTAAGTATTATTGAGAAGAGTATTAAGAGGCTGGAAATTTGTGTTTTATTTTATTGCTTTCAAGTATCATTATCCTCTGGCCTAAGAATTTGTCCTTTAAAACTGCTGTTTTCTTTGCATTAGGTTGATTTGCTTTGTAATTCAATATATGGTTAATTTTTATTTTCTTTTCAATGTCTTTAGTCTATGTAAGCCAAATTTTGTTACATTTTTCTTTGCAATTGAGTGTGAAGCTCTCATTAGAGAGTTTTGGACACCATCATTGTAAAACCCTTACACTATTAAGTATTAAAACCACTGTATCTGACTTCAACATTCTAGTTTAGGCTTTCTGCTCACCAATTCTGTTAACCTTCAGCCTTCCTCCCTTGTTGAATATCAAATCATCCAATGCTGATCAACACTAAACCAAACAGAAGCTAGTCCTTTACACAAATCCCACAATTCTTCATTTATATATCATATTGGTTAGTGGTTAGGAAAGGCTGCTTCACATTCTATTCTGATGGTAAAAATGTCACCAAGTACTCAAGACTGGCTTTAAAAACCACTCTTGATTCAAGTGTGCGTGCACATGTGTATTCCTAACTTGCTTCACAAAACTTGCAGGTATCATTAAATGCTAATTCTTTAAAACATTATTTACAATAATTATTAGACAGAATTACAACAGCAGAATGAGCATGTACTGGTCTAAAATATGGGTGTAATGCAGCCTGCAAGGTCTTTAAATATTAAGTTCTGTAACCTAAATTAATTAATTCTTTCCTGTTAATCAGTACAACAGAACCTACACTCTAAATACTAAAGTTACATCAAATAAGGAGTGTAATTTAAAATAGTAAATCACTAAATAGGTAAAAATAAACATACCTCCCATTTTTGTCATCTTCATGAATAAAGGAAGGCATGGTCTGTCTGCAAAAATCTCACTTTGATGAACAAGGCATTCCTTTACTACATCATAGCCATTTAAAACCACAGCTGATATACCTCCAAGATCTAAACTGAAGATCTTTGAGAAGAAAAGAAAAACATTTAAATGACAAAATGGAGAAATATAACTATGGAAATTCACCCGTGCTAAGCCCAGTTCTCCCAGTATTTGTTACTTCCCTGAAAATGGAAGGATTTATTATTCAACTGACAATGTTTTGAGTGCCTTCTCTCTACAAGGCATAGCAAACACTATAATTTCATTACCTGGTTAGTGCCTGAAGACATAATCCTATAAATGGTTTAAGGAAGAGAGTACTGGGCTCATTAAGCCTGGGTTCTAGTTTAAGCTTTGTCATTAAACAAATACAGGACCCTGGGCAGAACCCTTAACCTTTTTGGGCTTCAAGGTTGCCACAGAAAATATGATACTTGATTCAGATGCTCTTTTAAGATTCATTCCAACTCAATGCATTCAATGAGCTCTAGGAATCTCTTTTTATTTTCAAGATAAATGAGGAAGAAGCACCATCTATATATTATTTACTCCAGGCTTAGATAGGGGAGGGAACTACCTGAGAGATAACTCTGAAGTATAAACGTATTATAATTAGGCTCATTTGTATTTGGGTCTCTGAATTCCATGAAGTTAACAAAGATGGCCCCTAAGGGAATCTGACCCTGGAGAAAAGGCATTTACCACATAGGTACAGGCGGATGCCCCTCAGCTAAAGGGAAGGCAAATCAGAAGTTCATCATCCTATGCCTTGCTAGAGCTTCTCATGTGCTTCACGTCAGGTTCACTTACAACAGAACACCTCCTGTAGTCTATTCTAGCTAGTCCAATGAGGGAACAATGCTACTTTATCAGTGGGGTGCAAAGACTGCTTATCTTCATCCTCTCAGGGTCTGGCAGAGAGTTTTTTAGGGCCAAAATACTGAGTCAACCCTCATCTCTTTGCAAATAAGTAGAGCAGATTTAACTATGGTTTACACTACTTTTGGGGGGAAAAACCCAAATAGGAAGTTTAATGGAAAACAGAAGTTCAGCAGAAGTAATTACAGGAAAAAAACGTGAAGAAGACCTCCAAGTAGTAGCAGAAGCAACCCACTTAACAACAGAGTGTTTGGCAAAGGGATAGGCTCTGCTGACCGAGCAACAGACATCCAGAACCTTGGGAAAGTAGCATGGACTGCATGTGACAAGCAGTGGTATTAGTCAAAAGTGGCAGTGTAAGAGTTTCAGTGCCAAGAGAATGGCTACCAGCTGAGCAAATGTGAGACTCTTTCAGTTCCCAAAGCAGTAATGGAATGGTCCTAAAGTCGTTTCCTAGAAGTGTAATTTTAACAGATAGAAAGGGAAAATGCCTCCTCCTGTGTGTCTCCTCTAATCTCAATACTCTCTACTCTAACACTCTGACACCAGTTGTTGTGGGTTTGCCACACCTCAGCAATTCTGGGACACCAGCTAGGTGTCCTAGAATTTAACTCAATTCTGACACTACCTACCCGAAGATCCCCCAAGTTAGAGCTCAGTCTCACAGGACTGCTCCCTATCTCTACTTCAGATGCCATTCGCAAGTCCAGGTGCTTCTGACCAACAGGCTATAAATCAGAGGTTCCCACGACCTCTCCTCCTTGGGTCCCATTAATATGCTAGAGTGGCTCAGAGAATTCAGGAAAATAATTACTAGATTAACAGTTTATTATAGAAGGATTTGACTCAGGCACAGCCATATGAAAGATATGCATAGGGAAGGTATGGGGAAAGGGGAGGGGAGCGGAGCTTCCATGTTCTCCCCAGGCTTGCTCTCTATCCTCTGCTCACCTCCACCTGTTCACCCACATGGAAGCTCTCTGAGACCTGTAATTCAGGAATTTTTATGGACGCTTTATTACCTAGGCACAATTAATTACATCGTGGGCCACTGGTGACTGATTCAACTTTCAGCCCCTCTCCCTTTCCCAGAGGTAGTGGGGGTATGACTGAAAGTTCCAGCCCTCTAATCATGATTGGTTCTCCTGGCAATAAACTCCCATTCTAGGGACTGTCCAAAAATTACTTCATTAGCGTAAACTCAGGTGTGGTTGAAAGGGGCTTGTCATGAATAACAAAAGACATCTTTCTTACTTTTAACATTTAGGAAATTCCAAGGAAAGGAACAAAAACCAAATATGTATTTATTATAAATCACAGCATCACAGCAGGAAAGGATGGTATTAGTGAATAGGCAGTTGTTCTGATGTAGGACAAAAAGACTGAGGGAGGATGGTAGAAGACCCTGGGATTGAAAGCTGTGTTAATATGCAGCAAGAACAAACAGAAGAGTCCATTGCAGGGTAAAGCTATCAGGTGTGGACAGTATGGATTACAAAGACCAAGGAGGAGCCACGGTTTGCGCAAGTTGTTATACAATCCACCTTGACTCAAAAATTTGGTCCCTAGGGGCACCTGGGTTTAAGCGTCTTTCGGCTCAGGTCATGATCCCAGGGTCCTGGGATCCAGCCCCGCATCGGGCTCCCTGCTCACCGAGAAGTCTGCTTCTCCCTCTCCCACTCTCCCTGCTTGTGTTCCTTCTCTTGCTGTGTCTCTCTCTGTCAAATAAATAAAATCTTAAAAAAAAAAACCGGTCCCTATTTGAGGGTAAAACTGGGGAAATTGTTATTTGAACTAGCATCTATTCTGGTATGTGCTGTTTTCAAGGACTTTTGGTAAAGGTCTGTGAAACACTTTCCTTCCCTTCTAGAAGTCAGTCTGTGATCAAGTTTCTTTCCCTCCCTGCAAACCAGCTCTGCCCACAATTTTTCACTCTCTCAGGTAATGAGCACTCCATTCATCCTTCCAGCTGTTCAGGACCCAAACTACTGCCTGTGTTGACTCTATTTTTCTCCCCAGCCCCACATCACTGCTTAGAGTCACATTGCTCCTATTTTCAGAATATAAACAGGAGATGGCAATTTCTTACCCTTCCATCCCTAACACTCTGATTCAAGCCACCTTCATTTTCCCTCATGTTATCACAACAGCCTCTCAACTTGTCTCTTTATAGGTGATTCTCAATATTACATACTCCTGATTCATGGCTTTTGTGCATGTTCTTTTGGCTTGGAATGTTCTTCCCCTAGTTATTCCGAGAGTTTACTCCTTCATTTCCTTTAAGCCTCTGCTCAAATGTCTTCTTTGCAGTGAGGCCTGCTCTACCTCAGTTAAAATTCTACCCCTTAGCCTTCTCCATCTCCCTTCCCCTAATTTAGTTGACTTCACACTCTGTACTCTGATGTATTTTATCATTTACTTATTCTATTTATATTGTCCATGTCCTCCCCGTCCACCTCAGCCCTCAGGAGAACATAAGCTACACCAGGACAGGGATTTTTACCACTGTTTTGTTTACTACTGTATCTTCACACTTAGAGGACAGTATGTAGCAGATGTTGATTAACTGATAAGTATATGCTAAATTACTGAATAGTGGTGAAGACATACTTTTAAGTATACTATTACACAACACCATGGGTGAAGGGCTAGTAAGAGAGGGATGTAAAAAGTGCCATTGATGAAAACTGATAAACACTTTTCAACCTTTGCTTGGGCTGTTCTCATTTGAAATGCCTCCCTTGACTGCCATACTGTCCAGACCATACCATGCCTTTAGGGAATATCCTCTACGAAGCCTTTCTTGGTGCACTCTCCTTCTCTTTATTCTGGGGATGCAAGACTGCTTCAACATTCAAAAATCAATCCAAGTGATGCACCACATTAACAAAATGAAGGATAAAAATAATATGATCACTTCAACAGATGGAGAAAAAACATTTGAAAAAATTCAACATCCATTCACAAGAAACCTCTCAACAAAGTGGGTTTAGAGGGAATATACCTCAATATAATATAGACAATATATGACAATCCCACAGCTAACATCATACACAATGGTGAGAAATTAAGAGTTTTTCCTTTAAGATCAGGAACAAGACAAGGATGTCCACTCTCACCACTTTTATTCAACATACTACTGGTAGTCCTAGCCACAGCAATCAAACAAGAAAAATAGTAAAAGACGCCAAAATTGGTAAGAAAGAAGTAAAACTATCTGTGGATGACATGATACTATACATCGAAAACCCTAAAGACTCCACCAAAACACTATTAGAAGTAGCAAATGAGTAAGTAAAGTTGTAGATCACAAAATCAATATACAGAAATCTGCTGCATTGCCATAATAATGAAGTACCAGAAAAATTAATAAAACAATTCCATTTATGATAGCATCAAAAATAATAAAATATCTAGGAATAAATTTAATCAAGGAGGTGAAAAACCTGTACTCTGAAATCTATAAAACACTAATAAAAAAAAGTTGAAGATGACACAAATGGAAAGATATTCCACGTTCATGGATTGGAAGAACCAATACTGTTAAAATGTCCATACTACCCAAAACAATCTAAAGATTTAATGTAATTGGTATCAAAATACAAACAGCATTTTTCACAGAACTAGAAATCCTAGAACAAATAATCCTAAAATTTATATTATATAAAAGACCCTGAAAAGCCAAAGCAATCTTGAAAAAGAAAAACAAAACTGGAGGTATTACAATCCCAGATTTCAAGATATATTACAAAGATATAATAATCAAAAATACTATGATCCTGGCACAAAAATAGACACTAGATTAATGGAACAGAAGAGGGCCTAGAAATAAACACACGATTATATAATCAATTAATCTACAACAAAGGAGGCAAGAATATGCAATGGAGAAAAGACACTCTCTTCAATAAATGGTGCTGGGAAAACTGGACCAATACATGTAAAGAATGAAACTGGACCATTTTCTTACACCATATAAAAAAATAAACTCAAAGTGAATTAAAGACCTAAATATGAGTCCTGAAACCATAAAAATCCTAGAAGAGAAGATGGAGAGTAATCTCCTAGTCATTTCCCTTAGCAATTTATTTATGGATAGGTTTCCTCAGGCAAGGGAAACAAAAGCAAAAATAAACTATTGGGACTATACCAAAAGAAAAACTTTTACACAGCAAAGGAAACCATTAAAAAAACAAACAAAAACAACAACAAAAAAACCTGAAAAGGCAACCTACTGAATGGGAGAAGGTATCTGCAAATGATATATCCAATAAGAGTCTGATATCCAAAATACATAAAGAAATTATACAACTCAACACCATTAAAACAATCTAATTAAAAATGGGCAGAGGACCTGAATAGGCATTTTTCCAAAGAAGACATACACAGGTCGTGAGACACATGAAAAGATGCTCAACATCACTATCATCAGGGAAATGTACATCAAAACCACAATGAGATATCACCTTATACCTGTCAGAATGGCTAGTATCTGGGGTGCCTGGGAGGCTCAGTCGATTAAGTGTCCCTCCTCTTGATCTCAGCTCAGATCTTGATTTCAAGGTTGTAAGTTCAAGCCCCAAGTTGGGCTCCACGCTGGGCATGGAGCCTACTTAAAAAAAAAAAAAAATGGCTGGTATCAAAAAGAAAAGAAATAATAAGTGTTGGCAAGGATACGGAGAAAAAGATACCCTTGTACACTGTTGGTGAAAACGTAAATTGGTGCAGATACTGCAAAAACGGTATGGAAGTTCCTCAAAAAATTAAAATTAGAAATAGTATACAGGGGCACCTGGGTGGCTCAGTCAGTTATGTGTCTGACTCCTGGTTTTAGCTTAGGTAGTGACCCCAGGGTGGTGGGATCGAGCCCTGAGGCCAACTCTGTGCTCAGCAGGCAGTCTACGTCCCCTCTCCACTGCCCCTCCCCCCAAAGTGTGTGCCTGTGAACACTCTCTCTCTAAAATAAAGAAATCTTAAAAAAGATAGCATACAATTCAGTAATTCCACTATTGGGTATTTGTCTAAAGAAACTGAAAACATTTTCAAAAAGATATATGCACTGCTATGTTTATTACAGCATTATTTACAATAGTCAATATTGGAAGCAATCTAAATGTCCATCAATACATGAATGTATGAAGAAGTGACATAATGTATACATATATATGTATTACTCAGCCATAAAAAAGATGAGATCTTACCATCTGTGACAACATGAATGGACACAGAGGCTATTATGCTAAGTGAAATAAGTCAAGACAGAAAGAATCTAAAAACAAAATGAACAAACAAAAGCAGAAACAGACCCATAAATACAGAGAACTGGTGGTTGCCAGAGGAGAGGGGGTGGGTGGATGGACAAAATGGATCAAGGTGAGTGGGAGGTACAAGCCTCCAGGTATGGAATAAGTCATGGGAATGAAAGGTTCAGCATAGGGAATATATGAAAAACATCTTCCTATTCTGCAAGACAGCATTCACATAACTGGTTTAAAGATACTTTTTATGTTATAGGCCTAATAAATTGTTTTGCAATTAATAACCAAGAACATTTGAGTAGCAGTTTACTGTTTCTAGTTATTATCATTACTCATGAAGAAAAATTAAAATTCAGAGAAAAGTTAACACTCAATTCCTGGAGAACTGGAAGGTTGACAATAAAATATAAGAATTATATAATTTGCTTTACGTAAAACCACTTTCCCTTTAACAATGTCAACCATTAGAGCGGTGCAAGAACCTAAGATAATTCTCGGAAACTTTGGTTCAAATAATTTAAGCCCCAACCTGAAATACCACAATTGCCAAACATCAACACTATACTATTCCTTCAAAGCACTCACAATTTGTGGTCGATATTTAGAGTTGCTCTCTCTCCCGGGCTCTAACTCCCTAAAGTCAGGCAGTGTCGCCTTCCTCGCCTCATCCCCAGCACCTGGCCGAGCCTGGCAGCTTGTTGTTGCTGCGTAGGCATGAAAGGATTCAGTACAAAACAGGTGAGCTCAGCCAGTGCCAATGCTCTGGAAACTTCTGCCTCCTTCCGAGGTTAGGACATCCTTCCAAGCACACGCTTGAGTTCTGGCCTTTTCCCCCGCAGGGAGCGGCGGTGCGGCCGTGTGCAAGTCCCTCAGCATTGCTGTGCTGCACTTTCCTTCTCTGCACAGTGCGAAAGGCCGGAAGTAGCTGGGCCGGACGGTTGGGAGTTTACGTCAGGGCACCTTGGAAGGGAGGCTGGCCCACAGCGGCGCAGTCCCAGTGTTTGCTATGAGGATGTTCCTGGCCAGTCAGGCCGACACTGCTCACTTCGCTGTAGGACTCCGCACCGATTTTTAGTCATCAATTCATTCGCTCTTTCGTAATTATTTTCCAGAGACCATCTTGGCCAGGGGCCTTACCTGCGCTTTCTAATCCCCATAGCAGACGCCTAGAGCAGCCATCCTTAGATGCAAACATTTAGTAACGTCCTATTAAACATTAATCACGACCCAGAACTTGGATGCCCCATTTTCGCGAGAAGCCACGGGTAGTACCGCACACCCGTCTAGTTCCCACCCGCTGCCAAAAAAAAAAAAAAAAAAACCCAACCCACACGCTTCCCAAAACAGCTCGGGGCCCCACTGCGCAGGCGCGGAGCACAATCTTGGCGCCCTCGGGGCCCATGCGCAGGCGCGCGAGCACTACCAGGGGATTCCCGCCTGATCCCGCTAGGCGTCGGAAGGGTGGGAGGTCCTGGCTGGGCCGGGTTCCCCTGCAGGGGCGCGGCCTCCAGGACTCCTACCCGCCGACTGGGGAAGCCGGTTCCCGACAAGTCGGTAGTACAGGGGAGGGCAGTCTCGACAGGTCGGGCCTCGGAGCGGCCGTCAAGTCCACCCCTGAGGAAGGCCCGGGCCCTCCCAGCCCGTACCTCGCCGTACGTCTGGCTCTGCTTTCTCATGTAGACGTGGGGGAGCTCGCCCGAGGCGGCTAGCGAGTAGATGTTGCCGATAAATGGCAGCCCCGACGGCCCGGGGGGGAAGCCAGTCGGCCGCCTCTGCTTCAGCAGCTGGCGGATCCCCAGCGCGAAGAGCAGCAGAAAGAGCGCGCCTCCGAGCGCCGGGGCGCATGCCTCAGCGCCCGGAGGGTCCCACATAGCTGGGCCGGGGGCTGGTGCTACGAACCCCGGGGCCTTGGAGCTGGTTCGCCCTCCTGCCCCGTCTCATTCCTATTGGTCGGACACCGCGAGGTCCCGCCCCCGTTCCCTGGCCATTGGTTGGCTGCTCCGGACAGTTAACTCCTGGCCCTGTGGGGCTCAGAGTATAGGTGCAGAGGCGGGTGCCACCCTTTGGATCTGGGCGTGGCTCCAAGCGACCTCGAGCCTCTGGGCTTTTCCAGGGTGTTGACCCCAGGGCTTGGGAAACGCTTCTGCACAACCTCCGTCACTGGGCTAGGAGGATCCTTCCTCCCTTGCGGCCAGCCCTTTCTGAAGGTGAATTTTTAGGAACTATTAAATAAGGAACTCTTAAATATAGAGTGGAAAAACTGCAAAGGTTATCAGAACTCAGTCTTGAACTAAACCTGATAATCTTCAGAATTAACACTTGAGAACTGACTCATCAATATTAAAAAAAAGATCTGTCCTGTTTTACTCATTTGTTCCTTCATCATTATGAGACATTTTTGTATGTGTTCCCCTAAGAATTAGGATTTCACAATATTTAGTAACCTGAGTTAATCATGTATCTTTTCACTCGTTTCTGGTCTTCCCAAACTGGTTACTTCTTGGCAATCATTAGTCTGCAGTTGCCTAGGGATGGTACTCGATGTGGGAAACAAAGAAGGAAGTATAGAGAAAATTAAACGTCCTTATAACTTGCAGCCGATAGACAAATATTTGAGGCTGCAGTGTTAACAGTCTTCCAGGAAACTTCTAACTTTCTTAATGTTAATGCCTTGCAAGAAGGAAGAATAACCTTGGTTTGACAATAGCAAGTCCTTAGGTATCCTGAGAGTCTTCTTTAGCATATGAACATCCTTTTGGAACTTCCCTTATCTTTACTTCCTCCAACCTCAAAGTGTTTAATCAGTTGCTCCTCCCAATCCCCTGGGGCAGTAGCTCTTTGTGCCCATGGGTCCTTTAATTAAAAAAAAAAAAATCACCTTTTTGCAACAAAAACATTTCAAGAATTCTTTCCTGGCCGTAAGCTCCGAACCCCAACAACACTACTCCAAAAACACACCATTTGATGCTGGAACATGGGGCTTTTCATCTGGACTCTGAGCCGCGGTGCCAACTTGGTGAGTGTTTTCCTCTACTTACTACTTAGTTTTTCTCTACCTTTACTCTCATTTCAGGGGCTTTTCAAGGAGTACAGTCTTACTAGAATGCTTTCATGTGGATTGTTCAGGCTGCAATCCTCTAGCCCGTGGCTACTCTATGGGGAGGACAAAGCCTGCCTTCTGGCTGAGAGTAACCTGGCCTGAATGGTAATAAGACCCAGAAACTTGATGCCCTCTCTATTCCTGTCCTTATACAAAGCTGTCTGTCTTGGGCATGCGATGGCCACCTGAGTCACCAGAATGGCTGCCAATCTTAATACTCCCGTGTGTTCCTTCTTATTGGTCTAATGTGATACCTTCCACATCTGTAGTCTAGGCACTTCTGGCCACAAGACCCTCACTGGGAGTTGGCCAAAACCGGTACCCGATTGAATTAAAACCCTACTGGGGACCATTTCCTAGCGAAGTTGGCTATAAAGACTTCATGTGTTGGGACGTCGCTTAGATCATGATGATTTCTATCTTTACTGTTCTCTGTCAATGCCCTCTGCTAACTAAAGTTACAAAATTGGGTAGTTTCCTCTTGTAAAACTTTTCTAGTGTCTTCCATGGGTTAAAAATGGTGAGTCCTTTGTGGCCTTCACTTCACGGCGGGACCTTAACAGTAAGTGAAACTCGGTCCATATGCCAGCACCCATTGTAGTCTGGAATGTGATGGGAAAGCGGGGGCGAGGGAGGAGGGCAGGCAGGACCTTTACGGCTGGCGGTGATCTTAGTGATTTAGTTTGAGGGATGCTTTCAGTCGCTTTGACACCAGGAACCTCTGACCTATCCTGTGCATGGGGCACCACCTAGCAGTCGGGGGGAATTTTCTTGGTAATGGACCTTCTTTTTTCAGTCCCCAAGGACTCTCCCTTGGGATGCCTTTTAACCCACTGGAAACAATTCGGATTGTAAGATTTAAGGAAGCGAAGCTTGAAAATCTGTGTCAGCTCATCTGTTCAAGCTGACAGGCTTTAGGACCAGGAGACCTCTTTCTCTGCACTCTTGGCTTTTATCTGCCTTTCCCTCCCCACCTATTGTTTCACCACCTTGGATGCAGCCTGCCTAACTGGTTCCTACACCATCTGGGTGCCCCTGGCACCACTGGCTTCTCCTACCCTTGCCGTTGAGGAGCGAAGAGCACCCCCTCGAACTTAACACCACCCACTTCAGATTTCCCCACCAGTGTCCCCAGTAAAAACTGACAGTGGGGAGCAAATTGGTTGACTTTTAAGTGGACCCAGGTGGAACATAATTCGGTATTTAAAGTAATTGAAACTTTATTCTACCAAGATTTACTAAAGATCAAATAAGCTCATGTTATCTCTGTTGCAGTTTGTTAGCGAAAAGATGATTTAAAATGATGGTTAATTTTGTTTGTCTGTTTTCATGGGTAATTGTTAAGATAGCTTTCAAAGTCTTTGGCAACCTGAAACTTTAAAGTTTTGCTTAGATAACAAATAGGATTGAATTCATTGGACATTTAGGCCTTTTTCAAATGAGATAAAATACTAAAGCACTGATTGCTGAATGTAGGTTTGTGCTTTTGACTTCTTATTGCAAAGAAAATAAGGATATTTGAGTCTGTTTGAAAACATGCTTTGTGCTTAATAGATTCATAAATTTGCCATCTAAAGAATTCTGGTGTGACAGTTCACAATTGGTTACTACTTAGTTTTCGCTGAGACTAAGGTCTCTGAGTTAAAATTCTGCTAAATGTAATTAAGACTGACAAGAATAAGGGAAGCAACTGAATGAACAAGTTGTAGGTTTATGAGGGAAAATCTTTGGAAGGGAATTTTATATGTGGTAAGGACTAAAGTTGAATGGATTTTATTTTATTTTATTTTTTTAAAGATTTTATTTATTCATCTGAGAGAGAGAGAGAATGAGAGATAGAGAGCACGAGAGGGAAGAGGGTCAGAGGGAGAAGCAGACTCCCTGCTGAGCAGGGAGCCCGATGCGGGACTCGATCCCGGGACTCCAGGATCATGACCTGAGCCGAAGGCAGTCGCTTAACCAACTGAGCCACCCAGGCGCCCAAAGTTGAATGGATTTTAAAAGTACAGTGGTATACGATTGAAATTCTGCTTTTCTCTCTTAAAAAGACAGTTTTCTTGAATTGTTGCTCTATGCTTGATAAGAAAATGTAAACAAAGTTTTTTCTCTTTTGTCTGTCTAGAAAACTAGTTTCTAGGTTTTGCTTTTTTTTTTAAGATTTTATTTATTTGACAGAGAGAGACAGCGAGAGAGGGAACACAAGCAGGGGGAGTGGGAGAGGAAGAAGCAGGCTTCCAGCTGAGCAGGGAGCCCGATGTGGGGCTCGATCCCAGGACCCTGGGATCATGACTTGAGCCGAAGGCAGACGCTTAATGACTGAACCACCTAGGCGCCCCCTAGGTTTTGTCTTTGATCACTTGGTTAAAACTTCTCAATATTAAATGAGCTAAGTTTTGCTGATAACTATATAACCCTACATATTTGCCTTTGGAATCTCTTATTGTAACCTTGGTTAAATGAGTAAGTTTTGTAATAATCTGTAATCTTATTCGGGCATGTGTTATAACTTTGAGGTTTTTAAACAAACTTCCCAAGATTTAAATTGTAAATGAAGTCTTAATAAGCCTTAGGTTAAATTGCTTGGATAAATGCTTTAACTATCCTAGAGATGATAAGCAATTCCTAATGTTTTAATATGTTCTAGCATCAGGCCATCATTTAATATTCTGATTTTTGAAGTCTTAAGTGTCACAGAAATAACCAGATTTCCCTGCCAGCTATATTGTAACCTCTCATCAGATCTTTAACCATGTCCATCTTTGAGTCTTTCTGTTATTTATAATTATTGTTCGTATTCTCTTGCAAAACGTGTTTCATCTTCAAGGAGATTCATAAAAAGGACTTTTGACAAATACAGGTTTTTAGTATCTTTAAAATCCCAAAACTAAAATTGATAAGAATTTCCAGAACTGACTAAACTGAGGAAGATTATAGTTTTTGTGACTTTTGTTTAAAACATTGCTGGTTCTCTAATATTTGCTCTTCCTGACTAAGGAAACTTCCTCTTAAGATATCTGTGGTATAAAAAATAAGATAAAATATTCCTCTGTGAACAAATTGAAGACTAACTTTTCTCTCTACCTGAACCCTCTGAAATTCAAAACGTCTCCATAAGTATTCTTTATCTCATGGCAATTACAGTCATTTGCGTAAGGTCAATAAGAATGTGTTCTGCTTGTAACAGGATACCATTGGAAACATTATTTTACCAAGGTTTTGATGGGAATGTCATATTTGAGAGACATGCATAGACTCATATATGACCAGACAGCTTTAAGGAACTAAGGTTGACTTTATTTTATTTTTTTTAAAGATTTTTATTTATTTATTTGAGAGAGAGAATGAGAGAGAGAGCATGAGAGGGGGGAGGGTCAGAGGGAGAAGCAGACTCCCCGCTGAGCAGGGAGCCTGATGTGGGACTCGATCCTGGGACTCCAGGATCATGACCTGAGCTGAAGGCAGTCGCTCAACTGACTGAGCCACCCAGGCGCCCCTAAGGTTGACTTTATGAAGCATGAAGCCAACACTTTAAAATGTTGGCCTGATACTTGTTTGTTTGTTTGTTGTTTGATACTTTTTTGTTTTGTTTGTTTGTCAAAAAAAATTTGAGACAGAGTGGGTAAGGGGCAGAGGGAGAAGCAGACACCCCGTTGAGCAGGGAGCCCAGTGCGGGGCTCCATCCAGGGACTCCAGGATCATGACCTGAACTGAAGGCAGGCTCTTAACTGACTGAGCCACCCAGGTGCCTCATTGGCCTGATACTTTGCTTACAGAGTTCCCAGAGGTCTTACCAGGTAAGTAAAGAACGTCACTTCCTGGCAGGTGCAGGAACCTCAGGATATATTGGGGACCTTCAGAAGAGGAATTTGCCCAAATCTATAGGTATACCAGGCCTGTCTGATGGCAGGCACTTGGCTTGGCTTCTGGCCTAGAGAGGCTACTAAAAGTTCAACCTAGAGATTCCTTATTATAAAAAGTTCCAGCAAAGCAAATTCTAAAAGATCTATATGATCAATCACTACTTTTGCTGAGCTTACATATGTCATGAAGCCAGGTTTGTTAAAATTAGATGTGTTTTATAATCAAATTAGTCCTGATTTGGCTATCTCTGGTTAAAAATGAGGGTTATTATAGAGAGAAAATGTTTCAATAACACATCTTTGTAAGATACTAGATTTTAAGCATTGAGACTCAAGAAAACTGGATTACTCAGAAGGGGAAGTGCCCCAGAACAATCAATAGGGTTAAGTCCCTTTGAGTTACTATATGGAAAAACTGTAGACCTCTCAATAGATGGAGACTTAGAAGGCTCTGTAAAATTATTCACGTGGAACCAGGTTAATTCATAAATCTCTAAATGAATACACAAACCATATCCTCTCTAAACCAGATCTGGCAGTCACTAGCAACTCACCCCATATGAACCCCAGAAACATGGTTTATTTAGAGGATCACAAGTCTAATATAGCAGGGGATTTAACTCCAAAATGGTAGGGCCCTACTGGATGGGTCATATTATGTGCTCCCACTGCAATACAATTAGAGGGACACTGTTCATGGGCTCATATATCTAGAATAAAACCTGTTACCTCCTTCACCAGAAACCAATGGGCAAACTAACGTGCCTTCTCATTCCTGTGAATGTGTGGAAGACCTCAAATTTCTTTTCAAATGACATTAAAGGACTTGAGGGCAGGAAGAAAATTTTAGTTAACTATCATAGGTCTTTTTATTCAGAGTTTTCTTTCTTATTATAACACTAACCTTTTGTTGTTTTTTCCGGTGTCTCCCTCCCTGGTGCCAGGACTCCTTCACCGCCATAACTTCCAGCTGACACATGATCCTTTCTACTCAAGGAGGTTCATATATGTTATCTACCTTGGATTGGCTGCTTCTGCCTTTGGTAACTCCTATATATAAATTCCCAAACTGACCAGTGTTGACCCAGAGGTAGGGACATTTCTACGCCCCTATTCTGCAGGAAGAAGTTACAGAAGTTACAGAAGTTACCTTCCACCCTCAGCAACCTTAAAAATTTAAGGTTCAAAATGGCTTGGGCCCGGGGGTGGGGGGCTGATTTGGGAAACAAAGGCAGAGGGAAATGTAGTTAAATTTAAATGTCCTTCTAACCCACAGCCCATTGACAAATATTTGAGGCTGGCCGACTATAACATTCCTCTAGGAAGTTCCCAACTGTCTTAATGTTAATGCCTTGCTAAAGGGAAAAAGAGCTTTGGTTTGACAATAGCAAGGCCTTAGGTATCCTGTGAGTCTTCTTCAGCATATGAACATCCTTTTGGAACTTCCCTTACCTTTACTTCCCCCAAACCCAAAGTATATAATCAGTTGCTCCTCACAATCCCATGGCAGCAGCTCTTTCTGCCCAGGGGGCCTGTCCTGATGCGTTAGTAACCTTTCTGCACCAGAGACGTCTCAAGAATTCTTTCTTGGCTCTCAGCTTTGGACCCCAACAACACTACTCCAAATCACATCAGTACTTACTATTTAAGTTTGCTAAATTACCTGAAATTAAGCAACTGATTGCTTATTTGGGAATTCCCATTTGGTATTTATTCCTATTTCTCTTTACTACTGAGCAGTTCCTTGCAACATAGGACCTATCCAGGCCTGGGACTCCACTAACCACTGCCTTCCAGCTGTGATCAGCAGTGGCAAGAGTGTTAACGGTCCTCAATAGCTCAAGGCTCATTGATATAACAAATACTTATTGGATGCCTATTATGTTGTGGTATCCTAAGCAATGGAGATAACAGAGGTCAGAAGAGCAACAAAGTCCCCACCCTCCTAGAATTTACATTCTTGTGAAAAGGAAGAGGAATAAATAAAATAATTTTAGATAATTATAATCAAGTGAAAAGTGTGTGGTGAGATACCTTAGCGGGTGAGAGATGTCAAGAAATGTCTCTTAAGAAGATGGCATTTGGGAAAAAAATGACATTTGAGCTTAGATCAAATGATAAGGAGATGTATTAATTTCCTCCTGCTACTGTAACAAATTACCACAAAAAGTGGCTTAAAACACACACACACACACACACACACACACACACACACATATTTATTATCTTACAACTTTTGAGCTCAGAAGTCCAAAATGGGTCTTCCTGGGTTAAATGCTAGGTGTGGTATGGCTGCATTCCTTCTAGAGACTCTAAGAATCCATTTCCTTGCCTTTTCCAATTGCCCATATTCTTTGATTTGTGTCCCCATTCCTCCATCTTCAAAGCCAGCAACATCAGGCTGTCCTTGTCCTGGATCTGACTGTATTCTGCCTTCCTCTTCCACATACAAAGACCCTTGTGGTTATTTGGGGCCTATCTGGATAATCCAGGTGATCATCCTAGAGTCACCTGTTTAGCGACCTGAATTTCATCTGCAACCTTATTTCCCCTCGCCATGAAACCTAACCTATTCATAGGTTGTGGCCATTAAGACGTGGACATATTAGGGGGGAGGAGCAGTATTCTGCTTACCACAGGAGGCAAACCTTAGGGAAATCTGGGGGAAAATCTTCCAAAGAGAGAATATCAAGAGCACAGGTCCCCACATATTAAGCAAGCCCTATCTTAGAGTGTTTCCAGTTTCTCACTTCTATATTTCTGATGCAAATACAGTGGAGATGAAGCCAGCCAATTAGGTGATCTTAGAGTTTGGCTGTTTAACTGTTTGGAGCTCACTGATTGGTAAGTGGATATGCCCAGGGTCTGAAGATCTATTTCACAGGATCTCCAGGTATGGAATATCTACCTATTGAAACAGGGTGTTTCATAGCATCTCCAGCCACAGAATATTTACCGGTTCACCTATTACAAATGCCTGATATATTATTACCTTTAGAGATTCCTTAAAAGTCTCAGACATCAGCCCTGCCTGCCTTCCCCAACATCAGGTGTGCAGTGTCTGGGCTGGCTACAGCTGTTATGCAGTATTGGTATACAGTTAAAGAATGGTCCCTTTCCATCATTTATTTATTTGTTTTTTAAAGATTTTTCTTTATTTGTCAGAGAGAGCAAGTGAGCACAAGCAGGGGGAGCGGCAGGCAGAGGGAGAAGCAGGCTCCCTGCTGAGCAAGGAGCCCGATGTGGGACTCGATCCCAGGACCCTGGGATCGTGACCTGAGCTGAAGGCAGACGCTTAACTGACTGAGCCACCCAGGCGTCCCTCCATCATTTACTTTTTAAACGTATTAATCTTCATTTCAAAAATAACTTTCCATTCACATAAAGTCAGGAGCATTCCTTCTTTGGTATTCTCCCCTGCTATGTTCACAGGATAACTGGAGTCCTGACAAGCAGTCTGACAGACTAACAGCACTAATGAGATGCTTCCTTCTTCACCCACACACCTCTTGGGAGATAGTCGTGGTAGAGGGCGGTGGTCCTCAAGAATCATTAAACGTCCCTCAGAACACAGATCCTTTCTTGTCACCATTTACCATGTTTTCTCACTGCTCAGCAAAGAAAAACCACTTACTTTGCTTCCCCTCCCTGCGTTTTCTCCCTGAGTGATAGAAAATGACGAATAAAGTTTGTCTATGGATTTTATTATGACAAAGATTTGGGTGGGACAGGAAGTAAAGGATTTTACTGTTTCCTGGCAGGAATCCATCTTCAGTTTGCAGGGTGGAATGGATGCCTGAGGAAATGTGAAAACCCTGTATATACGACTCTGAATACTTCTGTATGTGGAACAGTAACCGTCTCAAGAGAGGACAGTATTGCTGGATTGGAGCAAGGGCCTCTTTCTTGGCCTTTGGAAACAGTCCCTCCAGGGTTCATTCAGAGGGACAGTGTCAGATGAGTGTCTTGAGAGCTCCCTGCCAGTTCTTGGATGGCTGCAACTCTGGCCTGAGCCCTGGGTGCTCACCTGACGTTCCTCCCCCAGTGTACGGTGTTGGCAACCACCACAAATGCGTTTCTTCTGTATATTCCATTATGTGCACTCACACCTGTGTTTCACCAGAATGGGAGGAAATAGAGTCAGAGGAAGCACTGAGGTGAGCCATATTGGAACCTGAGGCAAAAGAAAAAAACAATACTGATCTTTAAAATTTTTTTTAAAAAAGATTTTATTTATTTGACAGAGAGACAGTGAGAGAAGGAACACAAGCAGAGGGAATGGGAGAGGGAGAAGCAGGGAGCCTGATGTGGGGCTCTATCCCACAGATAGATCTCAGATCATGATCTGAGCTGAAGGCAGATGCTTAATGACTGAGCCACCCAGGCGCCCCAACTTTAAACATTTTTATGTTTCTCTCTCTCTCTCTTAATGTAAGCACTAAACCCAACCTTGGGCTCAAACACATGACCCTGAGATCAAGAGTCTCATACTCTTAACTGAGCCAGCCAGATGCCCCCAAATTTTGATACCTTGTTCCTCATGGATTTTTGCATTAATTTAGATTGTGAAGTGTTACACTGAAATGTTTTCTTGATTATGGAGCTTTTTGATGCTCCCTTAAATTTTTCTCCCAAAGTAAATAAATGCCTCACCCAAGTCCTGACCATGGGAAGTAGAGTACCCAAATGATGATTTCAATTACAAAGTGGTATGTAGGAACAAGAATGAGAAATGACTTTTTCTAGACTTTTCTAGACTTTTTCTAGACTTTTCCCCAATGTCTAGACAGCTGTAGAGAGATCACATTTCTCCCAGGAGTCATTCCTGCCATGTCCTGGGAATGCTCAGCAGACCACCCCTGCCACTGCCTCTCCTCCAGCTCCCTTCTGGGCCATCTTCTAATCTTGACATCCTCTATCCTTTCCTTGTATTTAAATAGAAGTCTAAAGTGGATGAACCCTTTATGACCATCTTGTTGACCCTTTTCCAAATGTGGTATCTGAGACTCAGGAAGTGTAATGCTCTTTCCAAGGGCACACAAGAGAATCCCAACACAACCAGAAATCTGGCCTCTGGACTTGCCACATGTTCCTTCTGTCATTCATCCCAAAATTATTCAGCACCTACTAGATTAGTTGCTAGGGATGTAATGGTGAACAGAATCAGTCATGGCTCCCACCTTCCTGGGATTTACAGTTTATTATAAAACACAAACATCAGTCAAATAATCCCCAATAGATATACTTTACGAACAGTTTTCTGAAGTAAAGAACAGTTCTGTAAGCCTGTATATACCACAGGAAATGTGATCAGTATTGGGAGTTAGAAACTGAAGTCTGGAGCATAGAACTAGCTTATTCCCAGGTACTTATCTTCCCCAGGATTATGTTCACTGCAAATTTTACTGAGATTCTTCTCAAGCTACTGGTCTTCTGTGGGACATTGAATGCCAAGTAAAGGAAAAGGGATGTGAGTGTAACAAAATTCATTCTTTAAAGTTCATATCAGTCAGAGTCACTTAAGTACCAATTTGAAGCCTTCTTACTCTTGCTTTGCAAATGATTTTTTTTAAAGATTTTTATTTATTTATTTATTTATTTATTTGAGAAAGAGAGAGAGAGAGAGAGAGAGAGAAGGAACACAAACAGGGGGAGTGGGAGAGGGAGAAGCAGGCTTCCCGCTGAGCAGGGAGCCTGATGCAGGGCTCGATCCCAGGACCCTGGGATCATGACCTGAGTCAAAGGCAGACGCCCAACAACCCAGGCTCCCCTGCAAATGATTTTGATAAAGATTCTTATATTGTGTTTCTAAAAACAGTAACTTATAAGCAAAATAAACAGAAGATGAAACTGATTGAACATGCTCATTGAAGACTAGTTATTTTAATTAAGAACATTCTTTTTTAAGAGTATAGGGGGAATGTGTAAATGTATTGGGTGATTTGGCTAAGTTTCTTTTTTTTTTAAAGATTTTTACATTTATTATTTGTTTATTTGAGAGAGAGAAAGAGAGCACGAGGGGGGAGAGGGGCAGAGGGAGAGGCAGACTCCTCTCAGTGGGGAGCCCAACACAGGGCTCCATCTGAGGACCTGGGATCATGACCTGATCCAAAGGCAGATGCTTAACCCACTGAGCCAACCAGGTGTCCCGATTTGGCTAAGTTTCTAACACACAAAAAAATGCTAGAACTTGAAGAATTAACTTCGGTTACCTAGAAACCTTGCTTTGGGAGCCCTGATTCTTTGACGATGACAATGAAGGACAATCAAGATAAGCCTTACAGCAGTGGCTCCTAGAGGACCCAAGAGGAGAGTCCTGTGGCTTTTGCCTTTAAGCCAAAAATAATTTTAATCATTGTGGAACATAATCTGAGCCATTCTTTGATGTCCTGTATGGAACTTGTCCACTTCTCGGAGTGACCAACCTGCTCCATCACACTGCATCTTGGGCCATCCTATTCAGTTCATTTTCTTCGAATAACTGTGAAAGTATCTCCTGTTCTTCAGAAGAGACGTTTGTAAGTGGCTGGTGGGACAGAAGGTTTATTTCTCTGGGGTTTGAAGACCAGCATTTTGAGTATGAGAGAGGGAGTGGGCAATTTTCTGGGCCTACTTTAGATGGAGGGCCATTAAGACTTACCACAGGAAGGGCGCCTGGGTGGCTCAGTAATTAAGCGTCTGCCTTCGGCTCAGGTCATGATCCCAGGGTCCTGGCATTGAGCCCCACATTGGGCTCCGTGCTAGGCAGGAAGCCTGCTTCTCCCTCTCCTGCTTCCCCTGCTTGTGTTCCCTCTCCCGCTGTGTCTCTCTCTCTCTCAAATAAATAAATAAAATTAAAAAAATAAAATAAAAGACTTACTACAGGAATACCTGGCTTCCTACTTTCTGCCTACCCTAAATCATCCCACCCCAGGTCTGCTCCAGACTGCCTTCACTGGGGAGTCTTAAAATGCTCTGGACCTTAGTGACCTACACATCTGAGCCGCTCCAACCTTCAACGCCTTATCCCTCTGATCAGCTTTCACTCTCAGTGCCTTCTCTTTTTCATTAATCCTTTGGTGAGAATGATTTCTGGAGGGTAAGATTCCTGTCTTATTCTCCTGAATCCCCCCATCCTTACACATGGTTAGGCACCATGGACCCCAAATCCATGCCAGATGATTGGCACTGGGAAAGTCTCCTCTGTCAAGATTAGAGGGCCCTCTGGGGAGTGTTGGAAGCCGATTTGCAGGCTCCAACGGAAGACATGTTTTGTCTCTAGGTTGATTTATCAGGAAAATGCTTGGGAGGCATTTGTCCACAGCAAGGCATGGTACTATCTGCACTCAATTTGTTCTCAGAGAAGCAAGGGCTCAGACACAAGGGCGAGTGTGTTTAAGAGAAGCAGGAATAAGGCCTACTGACCCCTGGTCTGAAGGGCATAGTGCTCTTCCCTCTTTAACACTCTTCTGAGAATCTCTCACTCCTCCTGTCTGGGGGATGGAGCAGTAGTTCTCTTGATTATGCCTCCTTCCACAATGACACAACCTTGCACCCCTTGGCAACACTTCTGGAAGGCATAGAGTGAACTGATGTTAAAGGGGAAGGTAGAGTAGGGTCAACATGGCACAAAGCTTACAGCAACTATAGAGGATTTCAGAATTGGAGAAACCTTAAGAAACATTCAATCCAATTCAAGCTGTATTTTACACGTGGAAGCTGAGGCCCCGAGTGGACAGATTCACTCAAGGTCACATACTCAGGTGGAGGCAGGAATAAGAACACAGTGTGCTGATTCCTGGGGCTGTCCTCTTTCCATTTGCTCAGCCTGCCTTAATTGAGTCAGAGTGAGTTACACCTCAGGTTTGACAATGCGAGGCACTCCAAAGTCATTTCACAGATGTTTGAGTTCCAATTTAAGCAAAATGGACTAATTTGGCTAAGCAGATTGATAAACACAGAATAAATTGAGTGGAGAAATTTCTGCTCTTTTAATGTCTCTTTTACTTTAATCTACTTAATTATTTAGGAAAATTTAGGATTTACTCTGAAATAAGTGAGTAAATACATAATTTTCTGCTGCAAAACTAAAAGTTTCCCATGCATATCCCGCACATATCTTTGGGTAATTTATGTTCTGACATTTTGTCTTCCATTATAATCAGTCTGGTTCTGAAAGACCTGACTATGTTTTCTTTTGAACACATCTATTTCCCTAGAGAACCAGATGCATTAGCAAATATGACAGAAAATAGAGAAGACTGTTTGCTAATGTATTTTAGTAAAAAGCCTATGGTGAAATTGCATAAATGTTCATTTTTAAATTGAGACAAGTTGGGAATATCATTCCTGAATTTAAGTTTAACAATTCATAGAATATAAGTATCTCATTTTTGGTCTAAAGTTTTAGTTTAGTTTGTTCTATTTATGTGTTGATATCTTTAGAACACAATCCTGCAATTAGGCTTATAGTCAAGCTTCCAAAATTTCCTTGTGGTAAAGCTATATAGATACTATAATGAATATCTTCCTTCATCCTGGTTCTCTGTTTTGGGGATAATTTCCTTTGTGTAGATTTCCAAATGTAGAATTATTAAACTTATTAGTGAGGGTTCTCCAGGGAAACAGTACCAGTAGGATTTAGATTTAGAGACAGTGATAAAAATATAGAGACATGTAATTATAAGAGGAGATGTATTATAGGAATTGAGTTACGTGATTATGGAGGCTGAGAAGACCCATGATCTACTCTCTGCAAACTGGAGTACCAGGAAAGCTTGTCATATAATTTAGTTTGGGTCTGAAGGCCCGAGGAACTGGGGAGCTGATGGCCTAAGTCTGAGTGCAAAGTCCAAGAACAAGGAATGCCAATGTCTGAGAGCATGAGAAGATAGGGCAGCAACAGCAGTTGGAGTCACCAGCTGGTTAAGCTTACCATTATCCACTGTCATTCTCCAAGTTTTCTATTGTCTGCACCATCCAAATAGGAAAATTGAATAGGGATGTGTGACAATCACCAGTCTTGCATCTTTCAAGTTCCTGATGGTGGCACTCACTAATCTCTGTATTCTCTTCAAGGATGCAGTATTGCATTCCATAAACTATTTTTCTCGGTAGAGGCTGTTTTGATGACTTTCACTCGGCCTTTCCCGTTATAGTAGCCCTTACTCCACAATTCAGGAAACCAAGGTGGGGATTCTTCTAGTTCTAAGTATGTCTACTCCAATTATAAATTCTGGAAATGTGGAAATAACCACAGAATGGGTTCAGAGACCCACTGGACCACTGTGAAATGGACCTGAGCTAAAACTCCATTGATCACCTGACTTCCATAAGCCTATACCCTGACTGCAGGGCCACAGTGACGTTCCAGGACCCCTTGAATTAGTGTCAGTTTGGAGCCAGTATCCAGTAATCTCTAAAAGATCAGATTATTTCATTATCTTCAATGTACAGTTATGCTGGTAAAAGGCTGTAGGTCTCTTTGAGGAAGGCTGGGAAAAAGATTAGCAGTATGAATTTTTGGTAGTGTACCCTAGTCCTTCCTCAAGGACCTTCATTCAAAGGGTTCTTGGTCTCTAAACTGTCTCAATTCCAAGAATTGATTGAGGGTCCATGACTCTCTGTTTTCATCATTCAAAGTTAGGTTTTTCTTACTGTGATCTTAAACTTTTCTGCTTATCCAAGTCAAGTTAAGAATTTAGTAGGCTTCCTATCTGTCTTGATTCTAGGACTCCCATGATAAACTAGGTAATGCCGTGGGTCTGCATAAATCAGACTATTTTGATTGCTGCTTTGACTCTTGTCCATTACAGTAACCATATGCACCCGCTTTTGATGGTGAGTGCCGTCACACGGCTCCTGCCACCCTGGGATCCAATTACTCCCACTGCATTTAGGTTTCTCAATTGAGTGGCTTGCAGTTCTCACTGTAAGGTCTGGCCTACAGAGGAGAGCGACCACAGAGCACTTCAAGGATGCTAGGGCTCCCCTGTGAATTGATTTCTCACAGTGTTGGTGAAAGTTATGTCATCTGGGCCCTCCCACTCTGGGGGAGTAGGTTTTTAAATGACCAATTCACTCTAGCATTCCAATCTCCTTAAGCCTCTGGAATCCCGTACTCTACATTAAAGCAAGGGAGGTCAAACATTTCCAGTTCAGTCATGATGGGCCATCTTTTGGTCCATGTTTCAGCCAACTAAACAAACAGAGCCTTTTTTTTTTTTTTAACTACCTGAACTGCAAGATTAAGGGCAGAATTTCTGCTCAGTGAGTCCATATCGATAAATTTAGCCTGATACAACTTGATGTTCCTTCCACTCTTATCTCATACTCTTAATATCCATTGCAACACATATTTCCCAGGTTTCTGCTTGTATAAATTAGAAAACTCAAATAGTTCTTTTAGAGTGCAGTATACCTCCTCACAGGTCATACTCTGTACCTTACGTTTAGGGGCCTGCTGGGACTTGAGTCTAGTTAGAGGTCTGGAAGCAAAGAGGGGAGGTGGGGTTGGGTTCTGAGGAGAATTGGGGTTGTGTTATATGTCAACTGCCTCAGTGGGGAGGCATTATTATTTCCTCGGCTTACATATCTTTTCATCTGGCTTTTCATCTGTATCCTTTGTCATCTCTTTTCATAAACTGGTAGATATGTTTCCCTGAGTTCTGTGAGCCACACTAGTAAACTAATTGAACCTGAGGAGAGGATCATGGGGAAACTGATTTGTAGCGAAGTCAGATAGAAATTGTGGGTAGCCTGAGGATCTACTACTTGGGATGGGCATCTGAAGTGGGGGGGAGCACTCTTATGGAACTGAGCCCTTAACCTGTGGGATCTGACACAATCTTCAGGTATATAGTGTCAGAACTAAATCATAAGCCACCTAGCTGGTGTTGCAGACAATAATTTGGTGGGGAAAACCGGCACATGTCTGATGTCAGAAGTGTTGGGAGTGCGGTAGTACTGTGAGTAAAGGAGATGCACAAGAAAAACTGGATTTTTCCCTAATACGCTACTAGATTACTAAGAGTTCCCACGTGGGTACCCTGCTCCCTGGATTCTGGATTTGTTGGCTTCCCAAGAACAAGTGCCACATTTCTCTCTGATCATACCCTAATATACAGCAGACTAGCAACCATTTCATTTTCTTCCTACTTTCTTTCTGAATAGGCCCTTTGATAGAAGGCTTTTGGTTCTATCCTTCCAAAACTATAATCTCTATCAGTTTGGAACGCTCCAGTTAATTAGAGCTCTTCAAATCCTGCCAAGATAGAGAAAGGGCCAGGCTTAGAAAAATACTGTCTTGCTCACACATGGGTTGATCCAAAAGCAGTATTTTAACCTGAGCTCTGAAATATAATATTGCACTATTATCTTAGGGGAAATTAACTTAGAAAAAAATGTATTTTTGCCTTCCTGATATTTTACTCAATTTCAGAACTTCATAATAAGCCCTCAGCTATGAACCTAGTGATTGCCTAGAACTTGCACATAAATTTAAAATCCAGGGCACCTGGGTGGCTCAGTTGTTAAGCGTCTGCCTTTGGCTCAGGTCATGATCCCAGGGTCCTAGGATCGAGCCCTGATTGGGCTCCCTGCTCTGCGGGGAGTCTGCTTCTCCTCCCACTCCTCCTGCTTGTGTTCCCTCTCTTGCTATGTCTCTCTCCGTCAAATAAATAAATAAAATCTTAAAAAAATAATCAAAGTTAAACCACTTATTTTGTCTCTGTCAAGGGGTATGTGTGTGTATGTCTGTGTGTATATGTGTATGTTTGTGTTCCTGTGGTAATGGTATTAAATTTCCAAATAGAACATTTGGAATAGAAAATTTGTTTAAAATAGATATAGTTAACCCTCCCAGATTATTTAATTAATTAATTTATTTTTATTAAAGGTTTTTATTTATTAGAGAGAGAGAGTGAGCGAGAGAGAGAGAGCACAAGCAGGGGGAGCGGCAGGGAGAGGGAGAAGCAGGCTCCCCACTGAGCAAGGAGCCTGATGCGGGGCTCCATCTCAGGACCCTGGGACCATGACCTGAGCCGAAGGCAGATGCTTAACCGACTGAGCCACCCAGGCGCCCCTATTTTAGAATATATTATAAAATAGAATCTCTATTTTATAACTATCTTTTTAGGATTGGCCATCACTGCCAAAATAAAAATTATGAAAATAGTTTAATACCAAACTATAAGATAGTTACAGAAATAATACCTTTATTATTTAAAAAAGTTCTTAAAAATGTTTTTAAAAAGTTTGAAATTATAAGAAATTATCAAACAAAGGGCATGAGTAAATATGTAAGTCATTAAAAAGGAATTACAACTTAAAGAACAGAAGTGTCTAGCCCTATTATTTTTTTTTTTAAGATTTTATTTGTTTATTTGACAGAGACACAGCGAGAGAGTGAACACAAGCAGGGGGAGTGGGGGAGGGAGAAGCAGGCTTCCCGCGGAGCAGGGAGCCCAATGTGGGGCTCGATCCCAGGACCCTGGGATCATGACCTGAGCCGAAGGCAGATGCTCAACAACTGAGCCACCCAGGCGCTCCCCTATTCTTTATAATAAAAGCAAGATAAAACAACTCTGAAATTCATGGCAGCTTTGTTCAGAAAAGGCAGCTGGACATGGCCCAGGTGTCTATCAACAGGAGAATCAATAAACACCTATGGTATATTCATGCCATGGGATACAGCTCAGCAATAAAAGGGAGAAGAAAACCTGCTCATACTTGAAACAGCAGGGAGTAATCTTAAAAACATTTTGCTGTGTGAAAGAATTCTTATCCCAATGAGTACATGTTGTATGATTCCATTGATGCAAAGTTCTGGAATTGGTGCAAGTAAACTATGATTTAAAAAATTGAAAACAGTGGTTGCCTTTGGGATGGGCGCAGGTATTAGAGGCAGGGTTTGATGGAAAGAGTCATGAAGCAACATTTGGGCATAATGGTGATGTCCGGTGTATCTTGATAGAGGTTTGTGTTTCATGGGTGTATGTATTTGTCAAAACTCATCAAATGGTACATTTAAGACCCTGAACAGCCAAAGCAATCTTCATAAAGAAAAACAAAGCTAGAGGTATCACAATCCCAGATTTCAAGATATACTACAAATCTGTAGTATTTGATTACTGTAGTAATCAAAACAGTATGGTACTGGCATAAAAATAGACACATGGATCAATGGAACAGAGTAGAGAGCCCAGAAATAAACCCATATTTTTATGGTCAGTTAATCTATTACAAAGGAGGCAAGAAGATGCTGTGGGAAAAAGATAATCTCTTTAACAAATGGTGTTGGGAAAACTGGACAGCTACATGCAAAAGAATGAAATGGGACCACTTTCTTTCACCATACACCAAAATAAACTCAAAATGGATCAAAGACCTAAATGTGAGACCTGAAACCTTAAATTCCTAGAAGAACACATAGGTAGTAATTTCTTTGACACTGGCCATGGAAACATTTTTCTAGATATGTCTCTTCTGGCAAGGGAAACAAAAACAAAATTAAACTATTGAGACTACATCAAAATAAAAAGCTTTTGCACAGTGAAAGAAACCATCAACAAAACAAAAAGGCAACCTAAAGGGGAGAAGATATTTACAAATGATATATCTGATGAGGTGGTACTATCCAAAATATAAAAAGAATGTATACAAATCAACATCAAAGACAGAAATAATCCAGTCAAAAATGGACAGAGGACCTAAATAGACATTTTTACAAAGAAAACATCCAGATGGCCAATAGACACGTGAACAAATGCTCAACATCACTGATCATCAGGGAAATGCAAATTAAAACCATAATGAGATATCACTTTACACCTGTCAAAATGGCTAAAATGAAAAACACAAGAAATAACAAGTGTTGGTGAGGAGAAAAAGAAACCTTTGTGCACTGTTGGTAGGAATGCAAAGTGGTGCAGCCACCGTGGAAAGGTGTATGGAGGTTCCTCAAAAAATTAAAAATAGAACTACCATATGAGCCTGTAATTCCACTACTGGGTATTTACACAAAGGATATGAAAACACTAATTTGAAAAGATATCTGCACCCCTATGATTGCAGCATTATTTACAATAGCCACAATATGGAAGCAACCCAATTCTCCACTGAGAGATGAATGGATAAAGAAGACGTGGTATATATATATATATATACACAATGGAATATGACTCAGCCATAACAAAGAATGAAATCTTTCCATTTGCAACAACGTGAATGGTCTAGAGGATATAATGCCAAGTGAAACAAGTCAGTCTGAGAAAGACAACTATCATATGATTTCACTCAGGTGTGGAATTTAAGAAACAAAACAAATGAACAAACAAACAAACAAAAAAACCAGACAAAAAAAGCCAGACTCTTAAATGAAAAGAACAAACTGGTGGTTGCTAGAGGGGAGATGGGTGGGGGGGATGGGTGAAATAGATCAAAGGGATTAAGAGTACACTTACCTTGAGGAGCACTGAGAATGTATGGAATTGTTGAATCATCTTGTACACCTGAAACTAATATAACACTGTATGTTAATTACATTTGAATAATAATTCGAAAAACCAAACAATATGCTTGCTGTAATGCTGCCATGCAGCTTCAAGACAAGGAGCCTGCCCTCCCTTTGAACAACATAGCTCCTCAAGTCTCTCACATATGGATTCCTACACTGCCACGTGCTTACCAGTTGGAGGAAACATCAAGTTATACTCAAAATGTATATTTAAAAATTACAAATTTATTAAATAACTTTGTAATGGTCATATACTTTAGAAAGTAAAGTTGAGAGTTTTTATATGTTTAGATATAGTGGGAACATGAATCTTTGAAAGAATTCATAAAGGGAAAGGTCAATACATAACTTCTGTACAAGAACCAACTAGTCACGGTGAAATTAAAAAGAGCAGGACAAATATTTGCTTTACATGTTAGAGAAATGAATTATTACATATAAAATATAAAAGTTTATTCTGATATGTATAAATATAAATGCACCCTTACAGGCAAATGACATAAACAGAATGAAATGCTGACAGTGAGCAAATGGAAAAATATTCAGACCATAACAAAACTCAAATAAACAATGAGATAGGGGCGCCTGGGAGGCTCAGTCAATAAGCATCTGCCCTTGGCTTCAGTCATGATCCCAGGGTCCTGGGATGGAGCCCTGCATCGGGCTTCCCGCAGAGCTTCTGTTCCCTCTCCCACTCCCCCTGCTTCTGTTCTCTCACTGTGTCTCTGTCAAATAAATAAATAAAATCTTAAAAAAATATATAAAAGAAAAAAAGAAAACAATGAGATAATGCACAAGCAGGGGGAAGCAGCAGAAGGAAAGAGAGAAGCAGGCCCCCGGCCAAGCAGGGAGCCCAATGGGGGACTCGATTCCAGGACTCAGAGATCATGACCCAGGCCGAAGGCAGACACTTAACCATCTGAGCCACCCAGGTGCCCCGTGCTCATAACTTTCTGAGAGGGGACATAAAACAGGAACTTGATACTATGTACTAAGAACCATAAAACTGTCCACACCCTTTGACCCAGTAATTTCATTCATTGTAATTTAGGTGGAGGAGCTAATTCATCAGGAGGGCAATCCCTAGGTATGAGGGTCTTCACTGTAGCATTTTCTATAATAGCAGAACTTCAACCACCTAAATGCTCAACAAAAGAGAAAGTAAAAACAGTGAGGTAAGTTGTAGTACATTAATGGGATGGAATATTCTACAGTTAACAGAAAGAAATAACTATGAAGAATATCAGATAGGGTAAAGAATTGTTCAAAATAGCATTCTGAAAAACAAAATATCCAATTATGTAGGTGCTTTGCTCATAGCTCTTTAAGATATGCCAGTATGTAGGACTATGAGAGAGCAGAGATAAATAGATTGTGTTTGTTCCTGCTCCTTCCCATTGAGTTATGGAGCTGATAAATGTTCTTTTGGCATTGACACACTCCTCTACCTTCATTGTTCGCTCTTTTTTTCATTGTTCTGTCTTACCAATTTATTGAATGAGTATGCTTCTCCAAGGACACCCATGTCACCTAGAAAGAAAATCAACAGATAAATTTATTCATTAGTTATGGAGCCTTTACTTTGTATTCAGCACTGGGATACAATATGATCAAGATCTATTCCCCTCTGCTCATTGAACTCAGTTTACACAAACACAGATAAGGAGGTATTTGCAATATAGTATAGAAGTTCATAAACTGATAGGAAAGAAAAAAAGGGAAGGTAACTGGGAACCAGAATTCTGAGGTGTCAAATATTTTATCTCTTCAATGGGATTTTTCATTTAAAAGGGGCTCAAGGGATTTGCATTTTTAATTACTGCACTTTTCTATACATCATACATTTCCCTCCTTCTGGCTTCTCCCTGAGACATAAAAATGCTCCTCTCTCCTCCAAGGCAAAAATCGAATTTTTACTTCCACACTCCCTCTCATTATTTTTCCTATAATTCTCTTTCCTTTTAGTCCCAAATCCATACTTCTTTCTAATTTCATGCACTCATTCATCCAGCAACAATTATTGACTGTGAACTAGAGATGTACCAGCTCTGGAGTAGGTGGCCCCTGGGCAGAGGCAAGAGCATAGAAGATTCATGACCATTGGCTCCCTAATGGACAAATGAGGCAGGATTTGACCCCATTTAGGGGATGTAGCCTGACTAGGTTCCTCACAACACTCTGACCAGGCTGCATTGTAGGCCCTTGCACAAGAAAATAGTGTAGAGGGCTTTGAAAATCCACTTTTTATCAACTTCTACCCCACTGCTGTCATTTAGACGACTTCCTCTCAAGTCCCAAACCTTGAGACACATCTCTCCTATGTCTTGTCCTTCTTCCCCTAGACTTAGATCTTCAGAACTCTGATCTTTATGGCAATAATAGGAAATAAGTAGACTAGACGACAACACCCATTTTATAGGTGAGCAAAATGAGACTTGACCAAGGCCACATGACTGTAAGTGGAAGAAGGATGGTAAATGAGAAAAGTAATTGGCCCTGAAACTCATGAGATAAAAGTTATGGTCCTCTATTTGTAACCAATCCAGGTAGGTGGCCTTTCCCTCTTGGTCTGTTGCTTCACCTGAGAAGCTGTGCTCTGTAGGGGTCCTTCCAGCTCTCCACTCTGAAGTGACAAAATTTCTCCATTCCCTTTTAGCCTCCTCATGGAGGAGGAGGAAGCTTCCTAACCCTGAAGCCCAGGCCACAAACTGGATCAATTTAGTCCAAGTCTGGAGGAGGTGATGGAACTTGAGTATGAGGATTTTGTAAAGTTCCAGGAGATTCCAACGAGCATTCAAGGTTAGAATTTGTGTATTAAAAACTCTGGAGCAGCAGGATGAGGGCCCTCCAGATCTGTGTTACTCTGCCCCTCCCTCCTAATCTTCCATCACCTGCTCCCCAGGTAACTCCTCCCTGTCTTGGGCTGATGCTGAAGCTGCAGTCAAGCCACACCCCTTAACCACTTTCCACATTATTTACTGTCCCCTCCTGTTGAAAGCCCTAATGGATTGTGCAGATTAAATAATCCCTGTGATTTTGGGCTGCCCGGGGGTTGGTCTGTCAGACAATGGCAGAAGCTGCCCTTGCTTGGTTCTAATTGAATCATTTGCTGTAAATAGCCTGTCTTCCTTCCAATCAGGCTCTAATGGATGCAGGAGCAGAAATGAGTGGCCCATATGGAACGGTGGTTGCAGCAGTGACAGCAACCATTGGCTCCAGTGAGAGACACAAGGCTCTAGGTCTTACTTGTAGACTTGTAGACTTCCTCCCCCTCCTGGTCGGGGAGGCCCAGCCAGGAACCCTGCAGGAAATGTTGCAGGTTTCGAAGGGGGGCATTTTCAATTAGGAAAGTCCCCAGGGCAGGTGATGGAGGGGTTCCCTCTTCCCTGCTTACCTACAACCTTCTTCCTCCTCCCCTCTCCTCACTCCCTCTCCTGGATACTCAGCCCTGCTCTGTCCTAGTCTCCCAAAGGAATCTGTATAATCTTTTCTTTTTAATTTTTTAAAATATTTTATTTATTTGAGAGAAAGAATGAGAGACAGAGAGCATGAGAGGGAGGAGGATCAGAGGGAGAAGCAGACTCCCTGCTGAGCAGGGAGTCTGATGCGGGACTTGATCCTGGGACTCCAGGATCATGACCTGAGCTGAAGGCAGTCGCTGACCAACTGAGCCCCCCAGGCCCCCCAGGAATCCATATAGTCTTCCTATTCAGTCAAAGAGAGAAGTTCTCATTCTTTCAAACTCTTGCTCTGAGATCAGGGATCCTCCGCCAGTGTATGGGGGCATCCAAGATAAAGATGCCTGATATCAGCCCTCACTGGTGCCCTCCTGGGATCCAGAACTCTTGAGTGAAGAGAAGAATCATCCACCAGGGAATGTTTTCATGTTACTAAACTCCATCTAGAGGGATGTGCACAGGGTTATCTTGCTTATTTATCCATCCTTAATCTACTTATTCAGTGGAGCTTTATTTTCACCATAAACAAGGGGAATCTCATGTTTCTTTCACAAGTTGTGTCCAGCCCAGCAGCAGAAATAAATAATGTACACGTGGCCACTCACTGTATCTGCAGCTCAGATGCCACAGCACTATCACTCTTCCCTTGCCCTATGTGTTCAAGTTCATGGTCCTGAAACCATATCACCTGGAGTATACAAGGAAGATAATTCTGGGAGGAAAGAGAATTGGACTGTAGCCACTCTCCTGATGGAACCCCCAAAACCAGGATGGACTGGGCTGTCCTAGTCAAGGCCAAAGGACAGGAAAAAGCCAGGACAATGAGAACGGTATGAGAGCACCCAGGGGTGGACTGGGTCAGCTGGAAGAAATATTGTTTCTGGACATGGTGTCCTGCTAGAAACAGGAAAATCCCTAGTTAGCAGCATATGTGCACACCGGGGGAAATGAAGAAGAGTATGTGTGACTATAACTCAGAGGTGTTATAGGAGCACCTTAAGACTGAATTTCAGAGCAGAAAAGCTCCCCTGAAACTGGGAACAAGACATCACTGGCTCCGCATTGCCTGGAACTGTGATTTACAACCAAGGCAGGCCCACTCTTTTTATCTCTGTACCACTTTACATATGGACCCTTTTCCCAAAATGTTCTTTATCTTCTCTCTTAGATTTTAAGGCTCAGATTTCCACTCCTCCCTCCAAAGGAAACAATCCCTCTCTTCTGTGTTTTATTTATTTATTTTTTTAGTCTTTCCCCACGTTTGGGAAATTCTTTGTCATTATTTCTTTAAATAAATTCTCTTTCCCCATCTCCCTCTGGGACCCCAATTATTCTGATATTTGTCTTTGATAAATCCCCATAGTTCATGTAGTTCATATAGGTTTTCTTTGCTTTTTAAAAATTGATGTTCTTTCATTTTTGTCTGTGTTGTTTCAAAATTCCTATCTTCCAAGGCACATGTTCGTTCTTTCATCTGGTCTGTCCTGATGCAGAGGCTCTCTACTGCATTCTTCATCTCAATCATTGACTTCTTCAGCTCCAGAATTTCTGTTTGTTGCTTTTCTATCATTTCAATCATTTTGGGAAATAATTCATTTTGTTCATATATTTTATTCCAGATTTCATTGAATTGACTTTCTGAGTTTTCTTATAACTCATTGAAACTTCATAACTGCTATTTAAGTTCTTTATCAGTTAGAGTGCAATATTCCATGCCTTTGAGCTCACTTGCTAGAGACTTGTGATTTTCTTTTTGTGATGCCATGTTTTCTTTGATTTTTTTCATATTTTATTTGAAGTAGTGGATACCTCCTTAACTCTGTGCTCGTTGCCTTCAGCAGATGGTATGTTATATTCTATGGCATTGTTATTTTTTTTAAGATTATTTATTTATTTATTTGAGAGAGAGAGAGTGAGCAAGAGAGAGAGAGCGCAAGAGAGCGCATGAGCAGGGGGAGGAGCAGAGGGAGAGGGAGAGCAGACTCCCTGCTGAGCAGGGAGCCCAATGCAGGACTCCATCCCAGGACCCTGGCATCATGACCTGAGCCAAAGGCAGACGCTTAACGACTGAGCCACCCAGGTGCCCCTATGGCATTGTTATTAACAGAGTTTTTCCTCTGTGCTTGTGGAGCTGAACCTGCTCCACTCTTTTTGCTCTGTCCTGTGGCGGGATTTTTAAGTTTTTATGTTTTCTCTGGTTCTTGAAATTCACCAGGCTGGTTACTGGAAACCTCTCCTGTATTCCAGAAGGTGGCGCTATAGCTCAAGTTTATGGTTTCTTACTTGCCTGCCAACCACGGGCTATTTTCTGAGGGTGCTGTCTGCAGAGAGCTCTAGCAAACACACCTGAAAGCAGGCACAGGGAGCCTGCAGCAGGGTGCCCAGAGGTGTGGTTTTAGCAGTAGTGCCCTGGGGGCACCTAGCTACCGGGTAGGGAGGTCTGGTACTCTGGTACTCCCAGAGGCTGGTGAATGGACTTCCCGCGGAGCACAATCCCTTTAAGGTGGTTTGAACTTCTTACCAGCCTCTTTCCTAATATCCTCCCTCCCCAAGGTTTAAAACTCCCATTTTGGCACTCCCAGTGCTGATGGAGACAAATGGGTTTCACCAGTCAATTTCTGCCAGGCTGGGGCAGCCAGGTACTCACTCACCGCTTTCCCTTTTTCCCTGTGGGAGAGGTCACCACCGCCAGATAAAGCAACCTTGTTCACTGTTTCCTTGGGGAGGAGGACAAGCGACAGGAAATTGTCTCTTACTGCCTCCACGGCAACCAAATTCGTATTTTTTCTTTTCTTCTTTTTCTCCGATGGTGTGCCTGAGCCTGGACTTTTACAAATTGTCACGCAAGTGGGAGTGCCTGCCCCCGTCAGCATGCACCCGATTTTTGCCTGAGGGCGGCTAGAAGGGTCCAGGCTCCGCCTGTTCTGTGTTCTGTTAATGGAAGTTTGTCTGTCTCTTACCAGGAGCCGTGGTGGGTGAGATTCCTCCCAGGTTCCTTGGAGTAAAGTCCTAGGACCCAAAAGACCAATCAAGGCAATTTTGTTCGTGAATGGATGACTAACTCGTTGACTAAAAAGGGGGATAAAGAGGAAGAACGGCTTGCCGCCATGTTGCCGACGTTAACTCTTACTGCTTTTGGTTATCGCATCCCCATGGTCTCCTCTGATTCTTTAACAGCTTCGTAGTCTTTCCTAGCTTTTTCATGATTTTGACGCTTTTGAATGCACTGATCATATATTTCTTAAACTGCCCCCAATTGAGGTTATCTGATATTTTCTCATGGTTAGATAGAGGTTATGGATCTTGGTAAGGAATATCCCAGAAGAGAGGTGCCTGTCTCATTGATCCTATCAGGCAGTTCATGAAGTCAATCTGCTTCAGATTCTCTCTCCCTCTCCCTCACTCTATCTCTCTCAAATAAATAAATAAAATCGTTAAAAAAAACAAAATAAAATGACAGTTAAAAAAAGACATATTTACAATGAGCCATAATATGATGTGGTATGAACCACGCTAGTGGCATGAGCCAAAACTCTCAGAGGGCAAGGACAGCATCCTTCACCTCTCTACCCTTAATGTCAGGCAAAATATGTGGCATAGAGGACTTCAGCACAGACTTCTGTACCAAATGAATCCATGCTCTGGGAGCTCAGAAGACAAAGTGGAAGCCTTGGATACACTGTAATTTAAATCTCTTAGGATTTACTATAAGCTCATTGAGGACAGTGGTTTACTTTCTATTTTTTTCAAAAAAAATTTTTTAAAGATTTTTTTAAATTTATTTATTGAGAGAGAGAGAGCGTGAGAGGGAAGAAGGTCAGAGGGAGAAGCAGACTCCCTGCTCAGCAGGGAGCCTGATGTGGGACTCGATCCTGGGACTCCAGGATCATGACCTGAGCCGAAGGCAGTTGCTTAACCAACTGAGCCACCGAGGCACCCTCAAAAATCGTATTTATTTATTTGAGAGAGAGAGCAAGCACGGGGGGGGGGGGGAGGGGGAGGGGAGAAGCAGGTTCCCTGCTGAGCAGGGAGCCCAGTGGTGAGCTCAATCCCACGACATAGAAATCATGACCAACCAGAGCTGAAGGCAGACACCCAATTGACTGAGCCACCTAGGCGCCCCCACTTTCTCTATATTTTGTTGATATATGTTTGGGATTGTTAGTATGTTTTGTTTATCTTTCATGAAAATTTCTTTACAGTCATTGTTAATTTTTTAAAAATATTTTTAAATAAATTTTTTAAATAAAATTTTTAATTTTTAAATAAATATTTTTTAATAAAATTTTTTAAATTTTTAAAATAATTTTTAAATAAAAATCTTTCCTATCATGAAGCACACTATAACATGAAAAGAGCAAATCTCAGATGCTTATCTTGCGAACAGTAAATTCCTAATTATCTATTTCCATCTGAGTCACAGATAATATGGGACAAATATCCGTCTTTATTGCTCCCTTTTCCCACCACCTACCTGCACCCTGGCCACCTACCCTAACTCCTAACTTTCTTTCATACGCATTTAGAAAATCAGAGTAATTTTATCCTTAGGCCAAGCAACACACCAGTAGACTGGTTTGAGAATCCTGTAGTGTCAGGTAAAGTAAATGACTGTGAGGTCATAACTAACACTGTTCCTTCTATTACTGTGTGTAGTTTATGCTAATGTATTTTATTTCTGAGGCCAATTGAAAGATGAGGTAAGTAATCATGTTGGCTATGGGAACACTTAGCATTATTGTGGGAAATTAAAGCTGTTTTATTCTTGTATTTATGGTTCTTCCGATTCTTGTGGTGGAATCAAACTTGGTCAGATTGCTTGCTTTTTCTTAAAGAGTTTTACAACTCCAGATGAAAGCCCTGGCTGCCTGTCTTCAAAACTCATTGGAGTTGGTGGCTGCATGTGTGACAGCTGTCGTGCACCCAGGGAGGACAAACACACTTCAAATACCTATAATGCCCCTCAGGTAAGAAATAGTGTTTGAAAGAAAACTTAGAAAGTAATTCTGATACTTCATAACTAATCTGTACTCTGTAGATGCATTTGAAAGTCTATCTTATGATAAAACCTAAACTCAAAGTAAGAAATACAGGGAATGTAGAAAAGGAAATATAAGTTCCTATTTCCCAAATCTTAGGTCAATAATTGTTGATTTTTGAATAATGGATATCCATATTTTATTGTTTTTCTGAATCTGAAGATTTTTTTTTTTTTACTAGAACTATACGTGTGGAGGTGTAATGCTCATGGTAGTCCCCGGGGTGTCAAAAAGCTGTTGTAGTTGCACGATCACCAATATTTCTTTAATGAATGAGAAGCAATTTATTTTGTTTTGCCTTTTACCTTCCATTTTAGCACAGCACCCAGTTATTATTAGTTATTCTTTTTATTATTTTTCCATATGAGATATTGAATCTTCACATAACTGATAAGTAAATCTAGAGTGGAAAGGTGAAGAAACTTTTCTAAAATCACATTAGTGTTGCAGATGGGATTTGAACCTAGATTGTTGTTCTAAGCTTAGGTTCTTATTGTTAATTAAAATCTATCTAAAGCTTTGGGTCAAGAATTAGATGTTAAGTTTATCAGTAGGAAAATACTTAGTCATGGCTCAATCCAAGTGAGCTGTGACACTCTCTAAAAAACTGTATCCTTGGGTCTTTCATGCCAGGGATGTGGGTTACATACAGATTTGCATTTGAATATTACTATGTCTGTTGTTTTGTGTGAGAAATACTTAAACTAATATAACAAAGCAAGATCTAAAGATACAATGTGGAGTGAACTAAAATATTATGTTGCTTCTTCTCCATTCTTCTACCAGTTCAATTTCATGATTCTATAACACATTGATTAAATGTCATAAGATAAGGAGTTAGGAGATAAAAGGAAGCACAGAAATTCTGTTAATATAAAATGAATTATAGAATGCTTCCAGAATGAAGCTGATCTTGATCAGTGTGATGAAGGGAAGGGAGGATCTTATTGTGAAGATTGACAGTCTAGAGTTAGTTCTCCAAACTTGCTGTGCATCAGAATCACCTGAGGAACATAGTAACTATACAGTGCTCAAACCTGACCCGGGAGATTCAGATTCAGTTGGCTTAGGGTGGGGCCTGGGAATGTCTTTATACTTGGCTGATGCTGGTGTAATAAGCCTTCGGACATTTTTTTTTTTTTTTGAAAATATAGGTTTAGGACCCAGTCCAAAGTTTTGTTTTTGCTTTTCTTAAATTTCTTTTTAAAAAAAATATTTTATTTATTTATTTGAGAGAGAGAGAACGAGTGGAGAGGAGAGGGAGAAGCAGACTCCCTGCTGAGCAGGGAGCCAGATGCGGGGGCTCCATCCCAGGACCCCAGGATCACGACCAGAGCTGAAGATAGATGCTTAACCAACTTAGTCACCCAGGCACCCCTTCTTTTAAATTTCAATCTTCAGCATTTTAAAAAAGTTTTGATGTCATTCTCTCTTACCATCAGATTTTTTTCTGGCTTTTTTTGGAATATGCACAAGGTAATGTCTATTCTTTAATAGAAGCCAAGATTCTGATCCATTTTTGCTGTTATCATATTAAGTTATTCTAATATCTCTTGTGCTAAATCAGACGAAAGTCTATTTTCTTGTTTCCTTGGAATTAAAAATGGAGTAAGACTCTTAGAGTATATGATTATGGGCTATCAATATATTTGTATTTACATTTCCTTTAAATATCAAAGTTTATTGCCAGAAACACCAGTAGTGTTTGACTGAACCTTCTTTTTGAGTACAGAAATGACTGCTTTCCAGAATCAGCTTTCTTTCTTTCAATGTTTGCTACAGCTTTGAAAATTGGATAAATACTCCAGTGACTTACAAAAAGATTTATGCTAGTAGTGAACTATTACTATTTGGCATTTGTCAGTATTTCCTGAAAGCATCTAGAAATGTCTTATCCCCTTCCTTCTCCAATCCTATAGTGCACTAAGGAGGTTTCCCCAAGCTGCTTTGAGGCCATATATATACGCCATATTGCATACCCAGGTGCATACTGCACACCCAGCATGGAGTCCAGTGTGGGCTCAAACTCATGACTCTGAGATCAAGACCTGAGCCAAGATCAAGAGTCTGACACTTAACTGACTGAGCCACCCTGGCACCCGCAGAGGACTTAAAAAAAAAAAATTATTTATTTATTTATTTATTTGAGAGAGAGAGAGCAGGGGAAGGAGGAGAGGGAGGGGGACAAGCAGACTCCATGCTAAACCTGGAGTCCGAGGAGGGGCTCGATCCTACATCCTGAGATCATGACCTGATGATGGAGAGAGAGAGAGAGAGAGATTGAGGGAGTTATTGCAAGGAATTGGCATATGCAATTGTGGGGGGCTGGCTAGTCAAGTTCAAAATTTCTAGGGCAGGAAATTAGGAAAGAAAGGTTGGAATCTCTCAAGCAGGAGGTGACACTGCATTTCACAGGTGAAATTTCTTATTCTGCAGGGAAACTTTGTTTCTGCTCTTAAGGCCTTTCAACTACCTGGGATAGACCCACTCTGACTGTGGGGGATAACCTACACAAAGTCAACTGACTATAGATGCTAACTGCATCTATAAACTACCTTCACAGTAACACCTCAATTAAAGTTTGATTGAATAACTCAACACTATAACCTAGCAAGGGACACATAAAAGAGTAGCACAGCAATGCTTGGAAAATGCTATGGTAGAGAAAGTATAAAATACCAAGGACAGACACAACAGGAGTTTTTATCTTATACTAAAGGAGAATCAGATGTTTTCCTGAAAGAAATGACAATTAAGGTAAGACCTGAGAGATGAGTAGGAATTAGATAAAGAGGTAAACAGAGAATATTCTGGGATGTGGTACCCAGAGACCAGAGAGAGAGAAAGCTAGAGATGTATTTTTCTCTTCTTATCAGATTTTTCCTTTCTTTTTTCAGAATACCTATGAGGTGATGGTTGTTCTTTAACGGGAGCCACAATTTGATTTTTTTTTCTTTTGTAATTATTATATTAACTTGTAATGTCCTTAGTGCTGAACGAGATAAAACTCCATTTTCATGTTTTAATTAGCATTCCCAGTTACTGGTGAGATGAAGCACCTTTTCATAGGTTTAGTTGATATTCAGGTTTCCTCCTCTATAGATTGCTTGTTTGTAACCTTTGCACATTTTCTATTGGGTACGTTTCTTTTCCTTATTCATTATGTGTGATTTTTTTTTAAATTTTATTTATTTATTTGAGACACAGAGATACAGAGAGAGAGCATGAGCCGGGGGAGAGGCAGAGGGAGAGGGAGAAGCAGGTTTCCTGCTGAGCAGGGAGCCTGATGTGGGGCTCGATCCCAGGACCCTGGGATCATGACCTGAGCTGAAGGCAGACGCTTAACCATCTGAGCCACCCAGGCGCCCCCATTATGTGTGATTTGGGTATGACTAGAAATCTTTTGTCTTTATATGCACTGCAGATATAGTCTCCCAGGGAACACCAGTCCAAACTAGGAGGAGCTTTGTAGACTACAGTTTGCAGGTGAGTGCAAGGGGACCTCATTAAGTCAGAGAGTACTGGGGTGATCTCGATTCTGGACCCAAGTCTCACTTATAGGACAGAGTCCTTATATTAAGCAGGAACATGGGGGCAAAGGAAAGAGGGTCAAGGAGACAGCACATTTCACAAAGTACAGTATTTTTAAACAATTCAAATAAATGACAGAAGAGGGAGCTCTAGAATCTTGAAGCTAGGAAAACTACACTGGCTTCTAGTACAAATAACTCATCTCACTGAAATACAAGCAATAAGAAAGAAAAGCAGTCAAACACATTAAAAATTATTATCAGTGGGGACCAGGACAAATAAAAAAGGGGTGCCTGACTGGCTTAGTCGGTAGAGCATGTGACACTTGATCTCAGGGTTGTGAGCTCAAGCCCCACATTGGGGGTAGAGATTAATTAAAAATAAAATCTTAAAAAGATTATTATCAGAAAAAAAGGAAAATTAGAAGCAGAACAACATTCTTTCAAGCAATGTAAACACACCAGAAAGACATGATAAAATAAAGGAAAACTATATTCTAGTATTTTAAATAAATAAGCTAAAAGAAGAAAATAATAGAGGGTATAAAAGAACAACTTAAATTGGAATCAAAATAACTCGGAAAGAATATTATCAGAGAAAAGAAAACATGGAGACTTGAAAATGAAGCTCAGAAAACCAAGGAAAGTGTTAGAAATAAAAGAAACTAAACTTGAAGCAAAATATTAATTAATAAATACCACGGGCAGTACGTAAAAAGAAACAGGAAATGGGAAGGAGGAAAATTTTAAATAAAAATATGAAAGAAATGAAAAAAGGATTTAAGAGAAAGTGACATAGAACCTCAGGAAAGTGTCTCTGTGTGTTTTTGTGTGTGCATGTGTGTGTAAATTCCTGAGGAAGAAAGCCAAAGCTACTGAACAGAACAGAACAAATATGAAAAAATCATCATGGAAGAAAACCATTGTGAAATAAAAGACAACTTGAAGTCATATATTGAAAGAATATACTGTGTAGCCTGGAAGATCAACCCAGAGTTGATATTCTAGTAAAATAATTAGAACTTAAAAAAAAAAAAAAGAAAGAAAAAAAGAAAAATGAATTCAAAATATTCAATAACAAAAAGTTTAAGAGTCTCTTTCAGCCTCTCTGTTTCAGAGACTACGAAAAAAATCATGCTCCAGGATTTATTCTGAGGGGTAGCATTGGCTGAGTGTCTTCTGGGCTCCTGCCAGTTCTTGGGTAGTTGTGGCCCTCGCCTAGCCCTGGGTGCTCACCCCATGATGTTCTTCCAGCACAGAGTAATGCAGCTGGCATTGTACATTCCATTATGTGCACTCATGCTTGATCAGAATGAAGGAGAGTAAGGGTCTGAGAGGAGACAACCTAATGCCTAATCTCAAAGATAAAATTATACATGAGGATATATTGCATTCCTAGGCAGTAAAAAATGAAAGGTAAACCAGGGTTTTGCCTTCTATTGGATAATCATAACCATATGGTACCAGTAGGGCAAATGTAAAGGTGGTAAAAATCATTTATGTGTTGAGATCTGAAGAGCCCTTCCAATGCTAAGAGGAAAAAGAATTTCTTTCACTGAAAGATGAGGTTCCATTATTAGACGTTCAGTCCTCTGCTTTAAGCCTTGTCCTTGGCACATTGGAAATATTCAAAGCACTTGGCTATTATGATAGAAATGGTAACAGCACACTCAGTGTCCTTTCAACCTTCCTAGTTATTTGGAAAACTAAGGCATAACTGTTCCCACACTTCCTTAAAGCTGCTGTCTGAGAGCAAATTTTGTCCAATTAAATGTCTTTTGTGGGACTGGAAGGCAGAACTACAAACATTATTTTTTTTAACATTTTAGTTCCCTGTGTGAAATTCCATTCCACTTAAAATACTTACAAGTAGCTTTTATTTCTAAAACTGACCCGGACTCTCATAGATGTGAAAAAGCATGTATATTGGGGAGAATGGATGAAGCAATGTGAGGGAATAAAATTTCTCATGAAAGCACGAGCTCTAAAACATGGGGACAGAACACAGCTCACAAGAAAACCAGTCCCATTTCATATGTAACTGAAAGATGGCTTCTTTAAAAACTGATTCTTCTGGAAGAACTTACCGGGCAGTTAGGCTGGTCTTCTCCACAAAAGTAAAATAATAATCCTCAGTGTCTCCTAACGAAATTCCAAGTAAATCTCCTTGCCATCACACAATGTCCTTCATCTGCTCTTGGTTCTTTTATATCCACCTCCTTCCCCATTTTAAGAAGTTAGAAATGTAAAATAGCCTTACAGCTATTTTAGTTAAATGTTACTATTTTCTAAACATATAAAGAAGCTTAATCAGTAGAACCACTTTCCTAATATGATCTATACTTGATCTAATGACTAGATATGATCTAACTTTATCCCATACCTGGTAGGACTGCAGAGAATAAAAATTAGATGGAGGAGGGCCAGTCTAAACATTTCATGCTCAACATACATGACAGAAGTAGGAATAAATTTTCTTAACAGCCTCCTCCTATTCTGCCTCATCTCCTTCAGGAACCTGGTATCCCTATTCCTTTTTTTTTTAAAGAAATGAGGGGGTTTTTTGTTTGTTTTTACAGATTTTATTTATTTATTTGTCAGAGAGAGCACAAGCAGGGAGAGGGGCAGGCAGAGGCAGAAGCAGGCTCCCCGCTGAGCCAGGAGCCTGATGTGGGACTCGATCCCAGGACCCTGGGATCATGACCTGAGCCGAAGGCAGATGCTGAACCGACTGAGCCACCCAGGCGCCCCTGGGTGTCCCTAAGCATTTCATGGCAGTATTTTGGCCAATGAGAACTCCCGAAGTTCTGAGGCAAGAGGAACAGGTTATTCCTAGGTTTGCCACGGGCAAAGCAGTGAAAAGGAGCAACCACTCTAGCCCAGGGTCCCTGGGTCTCTGCTGGGCCCCTGGGCTCCTTGGGGCTCCTGTTCTTCACATTCCCATTGTAACTGGAAGTTCCTGTGGATGGCACTTACTGGTACTGAAGAGAAGTTAGGCACTGATTCCTTCCCTGTGTTTGATGACTGCTTCATGGGGTGCTGAGGACAACTGGTCCAGGGCTGAGGAGATTCCAAAGGCCTTTAGGGGCTTCTGGGTCTCTGATGCTGAAGACTGACTCTGTGTTATAGAAGTCAGTATAAGACCTAACATTTGCAAGTTGATTGATTTCACACCAGCTACAAGGATATTTGCCTGGAAATAGAAACACAATTTCTACTTGTGTCTTGGGAGCCCAGTTATCCAGGGACACCCCTCATAAGATGGCAGCCTGGATTGCTGGGCTCGTCCCACACAGTTGACTTGCGTCTTCACCACGGCTGCGCCTCATCAAAGAAGCTGCAAGAACACCCACTCATCAGGTGTCCCCTTGCCTGCAGACCTCCCTTAAATCAGACAAAGCTGAGGAGAAGAAGCCAAGAAACTCACCTCTGGATAAGTGACATAGGTGTTACAACAATACATGGCTGCCACCGTGACCACGACTGAGTTCTCACTCTGTGTCTGTAGGCTCTGCACTCACACGCAGCTCTCACCTGCTTGGCTGTTTTCCATTGGTGCCCTGAACATGAGTTAGCTGAAGTTGTTGTTGCAGAAGACCATGAAGTTCCTGACCGTTATTTATAAATGCTCACTCAGTATCTATTTGCTCTGTGTTTACACATAATTCTGGCAAGCCCTGTTTCTGTTCTCATCAGTACAGATTAATTGTGTAGATGTCCAAAAAGCCTTTTTATAGTTATTGACCAGTATTTACAGGTTGGCATTCGTTCCTATAGTTTGCAAAGCACTTTATCTAGTTTTCCATACAAGTTGATATAAGTTGGCACTTGAAAGAGTGAGCTTTTGGTATCATCATAATAATAGCCATCACTTTTAGTGCTTCCTCCATGCCAGGCAAAGTGCTAGGTGCTTAAGATAAGTTGTCATTAATTCTGCTGGACAGTGAGCCTGCAACATGGCCAGGCATGCTTCTGAGAGGTTTGGGAAGGCAGATTCCTTCTGCTTGGCTTTGGCAGTTGGTTTTATTTTGAGAATTAAAGACACATGGCTCTCCTCTTAAGGTGGAGGACTATGTACTGATTTCATTTAATTTATCATATTGGGCTGATGTAGTTAGATAAATAATAATAATAATATTCTTAAGTATCCGCTCTGTGCCAATCAATGTGTCTGGTTTTTAACATAAAATATCTTTATTCCAGTCAGGTAGTTATTATTATCCACATTTTATATGGTGAGAAACACTGGCTCCAGGGGAGTATCATCTGCTCAAGGACAGTAGGTGAGTGATAGAGCCAAGACTCAACTCCACTTGCATAAGAACCTAAAGCCAGACTCTTCCCAATCCCAGATCACTCCAGTTAGAGAGGAAATCCCCTTAAATGCAATTTATGGTTCCTAAACACTGCTCGAAGGGACTCACCTCTGCAAGGAGTTTCTGGTATAGTGGGAAGGTTCTTATTTCTAACCCTTTGCTCCATGGAACAGTGATCTCAGCCAGGGAGAGGAGAGCCATTCTGCAGCCTATGAGTCTAAGTCGAGAGAGAATTTTAATCATCTAAGAGGAACCCAGCCAGAGTAATTCCTAGACCTCACTGGCTGAGTCCACCTCTCAGAATGACCTGGCTCTCTTCCACCACGCTCAGTTCTTTTCCTGGCAGCTGAAGGTACTGTAAACACGGTCTCTGTACCTTGGAATTGTTAGAGGATTTTTTTCCTCCGTCGGTGCCCGTGGTTCTTGGTCACACCACTTCAAAGAATGAAGAGGTAGATCAGACAGAGTGGTGGGCAGCAAAGCAAGGTTTACTGAGCGATAGTAAAGTGACAGTACAAAGCTCCCAAGGAGAGAGGGGACCCGAAGGGGTTGCCACCGGAGTTTCTAAGTCAAGGGGTTTTTACTGTCTTGTTGGTGGGCTGTTTCAATCTGATTAACCCTCCCTGTGCCTGTCATCCAATCAGATTTTTGTCACCTATTTATCATATGGGAAAGGGTGGAGGGCTCCTTCCAGGGCGGTGTAAAATCCTTTTAAGGGTGGTTTCCTCTTAGGGTGGGGGCCTGTTGTCCCTGACTGCCTGCCTTCCAATTATCCTTCATCAGAAGGAACCTCTCCTGGTGCCTACAGCAAAGAAGGTGCCTGCGGTGTTGGGAGAGCAGCCCCTATGGCAAGTTGACTCCACTCTGCAGGAAAGTCAGCTGGCTAGAAGAGTCCAGGAAGACCCCATGAACAGGAAATCCCATTCCTTCCTTCAGCCATAAATGTCTTTCCCCTGCATTGTCTATTCTAAAAGCCACTGATGTCATCCCTTTGGTTCTAGGCTCATCTGGTTATTGGAAGGCTAAAGGTGACTATAGCTGGGTATTCCACACATTCCCCCTCCCCACCTCCATCCCCCGCCCCACCATGCCCCGGTCAGTTAGGCCATGATACATTTCAGCATTTTAGGCTCTGGTTAACTGGTTTCTCCTGAGGGCAGGCCTTCTAGAAAAGAAGCTCTTGAATATTAAAAAAATGGTTCCTTTCCCCTCCCTCTCTGGGAACACTAGGAGGTTTTTCTCTGTTATTTACTCCAGGAGGTGTATAGCTCCAAGAGGCAAATCCCACCAGTGGATTTTTCTCTCATACGTACTGTGAGAACCTGGTCAAGTTCCTAGGGGTAAAATGAACACATCACATCTGTGGGGAGTCCCCTATGAATGAGTGTCCCTGGAACTTTTTTATAAAGATTTTATTTATTTTAGAGAGAGAGGGAGCGGGAGTGGGGAGGGGCAGAAGGGGAAGAGAAAGAATCTGAAGCAGTCTCCACACTGAGCAAGGAGCCCAAGGGGTGGGGGGTATGGATCCCAGGACCAGGAGATCATGACCTAAGCTGAAACCAAGATTCAGACGCTTCACTGACTGAGCCACCTAGGCACCACTCCCCTGGAGCTTTTATTTATCTATCTATCTATCTATCTATCTATCTATCTATCTATCTATCTAT
>NW_027397111.1:2843527-2961996 GCF_003265705.2 Callorhinus ursinus | reverse complement strand
TATCTATCTATCTATCTATCTATCTATCTATCTATCTATCTATCTATCTATCATCTATCTATTTATTTAATTTATTTTTTTAAAGATTTTATTTATTTATTTGACAGAGAGAGACACAGCGAGAGAGGGAACACAAGCAGGGGGAGTGGGAGAGGGAGAAGCAGGCTTCCCGCCGAGCAGGGAGCCTGATGTGGGGCTCGATCCCAGGACCCTGGGATCATGACCTGAGCCGAAGGCAGACGCTTAACGACTGAGCCACCCAGGTGCCCCTATTTTTTATTTTTTTTGTTATGTTATGTAAGTCACCATACAGTACATCATTAGTTTTTGATGTAGTGTTCCATGATTCATTTCATATAACACCCAGTGCACATGCCCTCCTTAATACCCATCACCAGGCTAACCCATCGCCCCCCCCCCAAAAACCCTCAGTTTGTTTCTCAGAGTCCATAGGCTCTCATGGTTCGTCTTCCCTTCCAATTTCACCCCCCTTCATTTTTCCCTTCCTTCTCCTAACGTCCTCCATGCTATTCTTTATGTTCCACAAATAAGTGAAACCATATGATAATTGACTTTCTCTGCTTGACTTATTCACTTAACATAATCTCCTCCAGTCCCATCCATGTTGATGCAAAAGTTAGGTATTCATTCTTTCTTTTTTTTAATTTATTTTTATTATGTTATATTAATCACCATACATTACATCATTAGTTTTTGATGTAGTGTTCCATGATTCATTATTTGCGTATAACATCCAGTGCTCCAGGTATTCATTCTTTCTGATGGCTGAGTAATATTCCATTGTATATATGGACCACATCTTCTTTATCCATTCGTCTATTGAAGGGCATCTCAGCTCTTTACACAGTTTGGCTATTGTGGACATTGCTGCTATGAACATTGGGGTGCATATGGCCCTTCTTTTCACTACATCTGTGTCTTTGGGGTAAATACCCAGTAGTGCAATTGCTGGGTCATAGGGTAGCTCTATTTTTAATTTTTTGAGGAACCTCCACACTGTTTTCCAAAGTGGCTGTACCAACTTGCATCCCCACTAACAGTGTAAGAGGGTTCCCCTTTCTCCACAACCTCTCCAACATTTGTTGTTTCTTGCCTTGTCAATTTTTCCATTCTAACTGGTGTGATGTGGTATCTCAATGTGGTTTTGATTTGAATTTCCCGATGAACATTTTTTCATGTGTCTATTAGCTATTTGTATGTCTTCTTTTGAGAAGTGTCTGTTCATGTCTTCTGCCCATTTTTTTTAATAAAGATTTTATTTATTTATTTGACAGAGAGAGACAGCGAGAGAGGGAACACAAGCAGGGGGAGTGGGAGAGGGAGAAGCAGGCCTCCCGTGGAGCAGGGAGACCGAAGCAGGGCTTGATCCCAGGACTCCGGGATCATGCCCTGAGCCGAAGGCAGATGCTTAACGACTGAGCCACCGAGGCACCCCTTCTGCCCATTTTTTGACTTATGTATTTTTTGGGTGTTGAGTTTGAGAAGTTCTTTTTATTTTTTTAAAGATTCATTTATTTGAGAGAGAGAGAGAGAGTACATGAGAGGGGGGAGGGTTAGAGGGAGAAGCAGGCTCCTCGCTGAGCAGGGAGCCCGATGTGGGACTCGATCCCGGGACTCCAGGATCATGACCTGAGCCGAAGGCAGTCACTTAACCGACTGAGCCACCCAGGCGCCCCGAGTTTGAGAAGTTCTTTATAGATCTTGGATATCAGCCCTTTTCTGTAGTGTCATTTGTAAAAATCTCCCATTCTGTGGGTTGCCTCTTTGTTAACTGTTTCCTTTGCTGTGCAGAAGCTTTTTATCTTGATTAAGTCCCAAAAGTTCATTTTCACTTTTGTTTTGCTTGCCTTTGGGGATGTGTCTTGAAAGAAGTTGCTGTGGCCAATGTCAAAAAAGTTACTGCCTATGTTCTCCTCTAGGATTTTGATGGATTCCTGTCTCACATTGAGATCTTTCATCCATTTTGAGTTTATCTCTGTATATGGTATAAGAGAATGATCGAGTTTCATTCTTCTGTATATAGCTGTCCAATTTACCCAGCACCATTTATTGAAGAGATTGTCTTTTTTCCTGCTTTGTCAAAGATTATTTGACCATAGAGTTGAGGGTCCATATCTAGGCTCTCTATTCTGTTCCATTGGTCTATGTGTCTGTTTTTGTGCCAATACCATGCTGTCTTGGTGATCACTGCTTTGTAAGATAGCTTGAAATCAGGCAACGTGATGCCCCCAGCTTTGTTTTTCTTTTTCAACATTTCCTTGGCGATTCGGGGTCTTTTCTGATTTCATACAAATTTTAGGATTGTTTGTTCCAGCACTTTGAAAAATGCCACGGAGTCATGATTGGGATGGCGTTGAAGGTATAGATTGTTCTGGGCAGCATAGACATTTTAACAATGTTTATTTTTCCAATCCATGAGCATGGAATGTTTTTCTATCTTTTTGTGTCTTCTTCAGTTTCTTTCATGAGTGTTCTGTAGTTCCTAGAGTATAGATCATTTATCTCTTTGGTTAGGTTTATTCCAAGGTATCTTATGGTTTTTGGTGCTATTGTAAGTGGAATCGATCTCTAATTTCTCTTTCTACAGTTACATTGTTAGTGTATAAGAAAGCAACTGATTTCTGTGCATTGATTTTGTATCCTGCCACATTATTGAATTGCTGTGTGAGTTCTAGTAATTTGGGGGTGGAGTCTTTTGGGCTTTCCACATAAAGTATCATGTCATCTGTGAAGAGAGTTTGACTTCTTCTTTGCCAATTTGAATACTTTTTATTTCTTTTTGTTGTTTGATTTCTATTGCTAGGACTTCTAGTCATATGTTGAACAATAGTGGTGAGAGTGGGCATCCTTGTCATGTTCCTGATCTTAAGGGAAAGGCTCTCAGCTTTTCCCCATTGAGAATGATATTCGCTGTGGGTTTTTCATAGATGGATTTTTTGAAATTGAGGAATGTTCCCTCTATCCCTATATTCTGAAGAGTTTTACTCAGGAAAGGATGCTGTATTTTGTCAAATGCTTTTTCTGCATCAATTGAGAGGACCATATGGTTCTTCTCTCTCCTCTTATTGATGTGTTCTATCACATTGATTTGTGAATGTTGAACCACCCTTGCATCCCAGGGATAAATCCCACTTGGTTGTGGTAGATGATCCTTTTAATGTACCGTTGGATCCTATTAGCTAGGATTTTGTTGAGAATTTTGGAGTCCATATTCATCAGGGATATCGGTCTGAAATTCTCCTTTTTGATGGGGTCTTTGCCTGGTTTGGGCATCAAGGTAATGATGGCCTCATAGAATGAGTCTGGAAGCTTTCCCTCTGTTTCTATTTTTTAAAACAGCTTCAGGAGAACAGGTATTATTTCTTCTTTGAATGTTGGGTAGAATTCCCCAGGGAATCCATCAGGCCCTGGACTCTTGGTTTTTGGGAGGTTTTTGACCATTGCTTCAATCTTGTTACTGGTTATTGGCCTATTCAGGTTGTCAATTTCTTCCTGTTTCAGTCTTGGTAGTTTATAGGTTTCCAGGAAGGCATCCATTTCTTCCAGGTTGCTTAATTTATTCGCATACAGTTGTTGATAATAGTTTCTAATAATTGTTTCTATTTCCTTGGTGTTAGCTGTGATCTCTTCCATTTCATTCATAATTTTATTAATTTGGGTCCTTTCTCTTTTCTTTTGGGTAAGTCTGGCCAGTGGTTTATTGATCTTATTAATTCTTTCAAAGAACCAGCTTCTAGTTTCATTGATCTGCTCTACTATATTTCTGGTTTCTAATTCATTGATCTCTGCTCTAATCTTAATTATTTCTTTTCTAATGCATGGCTTAGGCATCATTTGTTGCTTTTTCTCCAGTTCTTTAAGATGTAAAATTAGTTGGTGAATTCGGGATTTTTCTATTTTTTTGAGTGAGGCTTGGATGGCTATGTATTTTGCCCTTAGGCAAATACAAATACTTTGCCGCCTTTGCAGTATCCCATAGGTTTTGGACCAATGTGTTTTCATTCTCATTGGTTTCCATGAGTTGTATAAGTTCTTTTTTCATTTCCTGGTTGACCCAAACATTCTTAAGTAGAGTGGTCTTTAGCTTCCAAGTTTTTGAATTTCTTCCAAATATTTTCTTGTGATTGAGTTCCGGTTTTGAAGCATTATGGTCTGAGAATATGCAGGGAATAATTTCAGTCTTTTGGTATCGGTTGAGACCTGATTTGTGACCCAGTATGTGGTCTATTCTGGAGAAAGTTCCATGTGCGCTCGAGGAGAATGAGTATTCTGTTGTTTTAGGGTGGAATGTTCTATATATATCTATGAGGTTTATCTGGTCCAGTGTGTCCCCCTGGATCTTTTAACTCTCATAGTTGTCCACACTGAGCTTCCAGCAGCTCACCAGTTAACAGTCAGGTTATCCTACCCCAGCACTGGCTCCAAGCACTGAGGTCTGCCCTTGTTGAGTGTTTGTTTTAGTAGGACATTACTCGCTGTATTCATCTGTCTCTCCAATCTTGGGGGTAAAGGTTTGCCCTGTGTTCACCTCTCTTAAAGATCCTAGAAGAGTTGGGGCACCTGGGTGGCTCAGTTGGTTAAGCGTCTGCCTTCGGCTCAGGTCATGATCCCAGGGTCCTGGGATCGAACCCCACATCGGGCTCCCTGCTCCATGGGAAGCCTGCTTCTCCCTCTCCCACTCCCCCTGCTTGTGCTCCCTCTCTCGCTGTGTCTCTCTCTGTCAAATAAATAAATAAAATCTAAAAAAAAAAAAAAGATCCTAGAAGAGTTGTTCTTTTTCCCCAGTCCTTTCAGCTTTTCATTGTTAGGACAGAGTGTCAACTTCCATGTTCGCTACATGTGGAATGCAGTGCAATAAATTTTCAGTTGAGATTCTCCAGGTACTTTGACAGCTCAGAATCCCCCCAGGCTGAAGAGAATGAATTTGTGGTGTTGTTGCTACTCTGCTGCAGTTGTTATTGTTGTGGTTTTGGTGGTGTTGCTGAGTCTCATTCATACTCCAATTGTGTAGAATTGAAAGAGTAACCCATTAGGTGTAATCTTTCTAAATGCATAAAAACTCACATAAGAATTTTCAACCAGATACAAGACTCTGGCATACCCTGATAAATCATCTTTTTAAAAAACTTTAAATGAAAAAGTGCAGGAATCTAACTTACAAGAATGTAAATACATGTTACAGGTAGAGTTTATCAGCTTGCCATGAAATTGTGTTTCCAAAAAAGATTGTTTCCAACTTACCCTGATTTCTAGGTATAATGTTATGAAATAAGTTCATAAAATCAAGGGAAAAATAGTCAAATGACTTTTATTTTATTTTATTACTTTTTAGAGAGAGTGTGTGAGCAGGGAGGAGCAGGGGGAGGAGAGTATCTTAAGCAGGCTCCACACTTGGTGAGGAGCCCAATGAGGGGCGCAATCTCATGACCCTGAGATCATGACCTGAGCCAAAGTCAAGAGTCAAGACACTTAGCGCGCTCGGCGCCCGGCGGCGGAGGCCCAGGGAGGCAGGCCGGGTCCCAGCGGCGGGGCCCGCGAGCCTCAGCGGGTCTGGGGGCGGCGGTGCTCCTCCTCTGAGGAGCTCCAGCCCGACAGCGGCGGTGCGAACTGAGGACCAAGCCGGGAGGTGGCAGCACGGCTGCGCCCGGAGTAAGACAAAAGAATGAAAGAGGTAGATAATCTCGAAAGTATAAAAGAAGAATGGGTTTGTGAAACAGGATCTGACAACCAACCTCTTAGTGATGATCAACAAAGAAATTGTGAATATTTTGTTGACAGCCTTTTTGAGTAAGCTGAGAAGATTGGTGCCAAATGCATGTCTCCCACTGAACAGAAGAAACAGGTCGATGTAAGTATAAAATTATGGAAAAATGGATTCACAGTCAATGATGATTTCAGAAGTTATTCTGATGGTGCAAGTCAGCAGTTTCTGAACTCCATCAAAAAAGGGGAATTACCTTTGGAATTATAGGGAATTTTTGATAAAGAGGAGGTGGATGTTAAAGTTGAAGACAAAAAAAATGAAGTATGTATGTCAACGAAGTCTGTGTTCCAGCCCTTCTCAGGACAGGGTCACAGACTAGGAAGTGCCACACGAAAAATTGTTCCTAAGGCAAAGAGTACTGAAGTTGAGAATAAAAATAATTTGTCTGTTGTTCGACTAAACAATCTGGAACCCATCACTAATGTACAGATCTGGTTAGCCAATGGAAAAAGGATCGTCCAGAAATTTAACATTTCTCATAGAGAGAGACAGAGCGAGGGAGGGAACATAGGCAGGGGGAGTGGAGGAGGGAGAAGCAGGCTTCCCGCTGAGCGGGGAGCCCGATGTGGGACTCGATCCCAGGACCTTGGGACCATGACCTGAGCCGAAGGCAGATGCCTTTGGACTGAGCCACCCAGGCGCCCCAAGAAGCATATATTTAAATGGTGCCTTAGAATGTTCTTCTGTGACCCAAATTCCTTTTAAATGGGAGGAAGTCAAACTAAACAGGTGGGAAATGGAAGAGGGGATTTGTTGTTCCAATCTAAGGTTGTTTCTTTTTAGGGAAATAAAATATTTTTTTTTAAAGATTTTATTTATTTATTTGAGAGAGAGAGAGAGAGAGAAACAGCATGAGAGGGGAGAAGGTCAGAGGGAGAAGCAGGCTCCCCGCTGAGCCGGGAGCCCGAAGTGGGACTCGATCCCGGGACTCCGGGATCATGACCTGAGCCGAAGGCAGTCGCCTAACCAACTGAGCCACCCAGGCGCCCTAGGGAAATAAAATATTTTAATCTCAAAAAAAAAAAAAAGAGTCAGACACTTAACTGACTGAGCCACCAGGGGCCCCTATTTAATTTTATTTAAAAAAATTTATTATTTTTAAAATTCCAGCATAGTTAACATAATTTACATAATACGTATTAGTTTCATGGGTATATATGGTGATTCAACAATTCCATTCATTACTCATCACAAGAACCTACTCACCCATCCCCCTACCCACCTCCCCTCTGGCAATCACCAGTTTGTTCTCATTTTAGAGTCCATTTTTTTTTGTTTCTCTCTTTTTTTCTTTGTTTGCTTTGATGTTTACACATATGAGTGAAATCCTATGGTCTTTACTTTTCTTTGGCTGACTCCTTTCACTTAGCATTATGCCCTCTAGATCCATCCATGTTGTTGTAAATGGGAAGATTTCATTCTTTTTTATGGCTGAGTCATATTCCATTACATATATACCACATCTTCTTTATCCATTCATCTATCAGTGGACACTTGGGTTGCCTCCAAATTTGGCTACAATAAATAGTGCTGCAATAAACAGGGGTGCATTTGTCTTTTCAAAATAGTGTTTTCGTATCCTTTGGGTAAATACCGAGTAGTGGAATTACTGGATCATATGGCAATTGTATTTCTAATACTTTGAGGAACCTCCATACTGATTTCCACAGTGGGTGTACCAATTTGCATTCCCACCAATAGTGCATGAGGGTTCCTTTTTCTCCAAAATCTTGCGAACATTTGTTTGTTGTTTCTGATTTGAGCCATTCTGACAGGTGTGAGGTGATATCTCGATGTGGTTTTGACTCATATTTCTCTGGTGATTAATGATGTTGGGTTTCACATTTTTCACGTTTCTGTTGGCCATGTGTATGTCTTCTTTGGAGAAATGTCTTTTCATGTCTGCCCATTTTTAAATTGGATCCTTTGCTTTTTGGTATTGAGTTGTACATGTTCTTTATATATTTTCAATACCAACCCTTTATTGGATATATCATTTGCAATTCTCTTTTCCCACTAAATAGGTTGTCTTTTAGTTTTGTGGATTGTTTCCTTCATTGTGCAGAAGATTTTTCTTTTGATATAGTCCTAATAGTTTATTTTTGCTTTTATTTCCCTTGCCTGAGTACTCATATCTAGAAAATGTTTCTATGGCCAATGTCAGAGAAATTACTGCCCGTGCTGTCTTCTAGGATTTTTATGATTTCAGATCTCACATTTTAACCCAACACCATTTGTTGAAGAGACAATCTTTTTCCTACTGAGTATTCTTGCCTCCTTTGTCATAGATTAATCAACCATATACTCATGGGTTTCTCTCTGGGCTCTCTACTCTGTTCCACTGATCTAAGTGTAGAGATACTGGCCTTTAAAATAAAGCTTGAAATTGCTGGAAGTCACCCTAGCACCCTCTGGGTACACACCCTGATTCCTGTCACACATCACCAGCCTGGGTTTTGTAGCCACCAAAGATCTCAGAGTGAGAAATGAATGTTGGCTCTGAAGGCTTAAGGCGCACATGGCAGCCAGAGGGAAAGTCCTGAGCCTACAAAGTGAGGTGGCCACGAAATTGGCTACTAGAGCAGTCATTTCTTACCCATTCTGCAGTCACCACTGCACTGGTGAAAGGTACGGTTCATTCTCTCAACAGAAAAGTGCAGTCCAAGGACACATATATTTACAAATGATTTCACAGGGTTCTTAAGTTTGAAACCTCGAGTCTTGGAGTGGAAATCATTTCTGTGAAAGGATGTGGCACCTGAGAGCAGTCACCTACAGGAACCCCAAGTGGCAGAGCCCAACCTCCATGCCACTCAGTCTCTGCTGTGTCACCTTCACCAGTTTGGCCCTGCGCCTCCAGGTGGAAAGCCTATAGCCAAACTCAGGGCCTAAACTGCTGAGCCCCAAAGTCCCAGACTGGGTCTGTGTGTAGTCTCTAGGATGCACTGAGCCTGGGATCCACCATCCTGAGCCCTGTCCCTTGCTCAGCTCACTTTCCTTTGCTCTGTGCCTAAGTGCATTTGCATCCTACGAACCAAGTCTTCCATTGCTGATTCCCCTCCAGCCTTGCCAGTATACGGACACTCTACAGAGTTCTCCAGCTGGGAGCTTTTATTCCCTCGTGGCGGTGCTGCGCCAAGGGTTAAAAAGGAGGAACGCTGAATAAGGACATCTTGGAAGCAGGGTGTCCCCAAGCAGAGGCCACCAACCGGCAAGGGGAAGAGATGCGGCACAAGGCAGGTGTGTCCTAAAGTGCTGAAGCTTTTGGGGACCGAGGAGAGGGGTGCCCCATGGTTCGTGTCACTGACGGCACACTCGGGGCTAGTCTCTGCCTGCCTGGGGTCTCTGCCTGCCCCCACAGCCCCGTGATGCAGCCTCGCCAACCGCGTTCACAGCCCGCCCTATGGGCGGGGGGATTTGCAGCTGGGGGCTGCCAATACATCAGCAAAGGCTGCACTTGCAGTCGCATGCGGAGAGTGTGTAGAGGCTGAGGATTGTGCACTGCGCGCTCAGACTCGGAGAGCCCGGCAACAGTGAGAAGCTTCTTTCTAGGCACTCTATGTGCTGAAGGCAACAAGTCAGGACCTCAGACTTTCCAGGGGAGCTTGGGAGTGAAAAGATCAGGTGGAGGGGTCCTAAAACCCTCCAGTTGGAGGGGTCCAGGTGCTGCATAATTGCGTTTTAGGGTATGCATTTAAAATTGACAGTCGCTGCAGGTATGATGAGGGCAGATCGTGATCATGCTGTTTGTGCATGGGATTCCATGAGAAGCCCAGAGAAGTTTCAAGGATTGCCGGTTTCAGAGCGATCGGCACACAGAAAGATCTAAACTTGGTTTCATTTGATAATCAGGCATGAGCTCAGTGGAAAATGGTTTTGATTCATTTTTTTCTCTTTATTTTATTCAAGAAGGTTGAGAGGATAGTCAGGGGGACTGAGAAGATCCCTGACTCGCTGAAACTCCCAGTTCTCCTCCCGCAGGAGGACAGGAAAAAAGTAAGTGGGGACTCCAGCCCCCCCCAACAAAGCTAGAGACAGACAGGACCCAAGAATACCAACTGACCGTCCTTCAATTTGTCCTCCGTGGGCAATGGCCAGAACGTTTGGGGCGCAGCCCTCAGACCACCTCAAATAGGACTATTAGGGAGTCCATGGTCCTTCTGGGGAGTGGTGGGGGTCTTAGTCTGCCAGAGGTACCCCTGTGGTGAAGGCATCCACCACACTCAGGAACATGGTCTTGTCAGGGATCTGGGTGAGGCATGCGGAGCCCCAGTTATACTTACACATGCCTTCCACCATGGCGCTCATGACTGTAGGGTTCCCCAGACAGCGTGTAAGGAGCTGGAAAGGGCTCCTCGGGAAGATGATCAGGAAGTTGTTGGACATTGATCTTCTAAATTTCCTTGAGAATGAACTTCTATGGTTTGTTTGCCTTGCCCTCCAGGCAGCAGTGTTACAGGGCTTTGTGGAAGATGATCTTGTAGGACCAACTGGTGCTGGGCTCTGCATCTAGCCCTGAAGCTGTGTGCTCAGGCACCCACAACAGGCAGGAGACATTGGTGCCATTCCCCAGTTGTGGTGGTCGCAGCTACGCGGCAGAAGACCAGCACGGGGCGCGGGGAGGGGGGTTGGCAGGGAGGTGGTGCATGAGTCCCGATGGGGATGGAGTCCAACACCGTGAACCTCCTCACACCAAGTTATAAAAGAAGATTATAAAATCAAGAGCAAAATACTCAAACGACTATTTTAAAATCAGTATTTTCCTTGGCAACTTATATATTAGATTGTGTTCTGTGTAGCTTCAATTTAGAGAGGTTCCAGGGATAGCTGGACATAATCTAAGCAGCCCACATGCGTGAATGTCTAAACTTCCTTTAATCTACTCAGTAAATCCGGGATGGACTCAGGGGGAATGGTTTTGTAGTTCACACTAGGAGAAAGAACCCGCCACCCTGCCAGCCCGCCGTGGGGAGAGAGTTTTACACAACCGATCCCCAGTCCCGAACTTCCTCCCTCACGGTGTGGCAGCACCAGGAGTTAAGATGGAAGAAAGCTGCACAGAGGCATTTTGGAAAGTCGGTGTCCCCCACACAGTGGCCACCAAATTAGAAGGGAAGGAGATGTGGTACAAGGCAGGTGTGTGCTATGAAATGCAAAGGCTTCTGGGGACTGAGGAGAGGGGTGCACCGTTGCCCGGATCACATACGACGTACCCGGGCATTATATCCGCTGTGCCTGGGAGAACCACCTCACTGGGGTCTCTGCCTGTGCTGCACAGCCCCGTGAAGTAGTCTCCCACCCACTGTGCCCGCAACACCACGCTTGCCACGGGGACCACGGCTGCCGCTTCAGCCACACTTGCCACCACGGCCACGCTAGCTGCCCGGAGAGAGTATTTAGAAGCTGAGGCTCACGCGCTGCGCTCAGACTCAGAGATCCTGGGAACAGTGAGAAGCTTCTTTCTCAGCACTCTCGGTGTTGAGGGCGGCAAGTCAGGACCTAGGACCTCCAGGCGAGCTGGGAGTGGAAAGATCGGGTTGGAGGGGTCCTAAAACCCTCCATTTGGTGTGTCCTGGAGAGAGTGGAGGTGGTACATGAGAGAATACGCTTACAATTGAGAGTGAGTGCAGGTATGATTTCAGCAGATCATCACCATGCCAAGTGTGCATGCGAACCCGTGAGAGAGAGACTCGGAGGCAGGCTCGGGCTGCGATTCACAGTGAACCCATGTGGATGCCCCGGGTGTCAGACCCCCTGCGTCTGCCTGTGCTCTGGGGAGTGCACACATGTTTGGAGACAGAAATGAGTTTGTGGGAAAGCTTTGCGCGTGAGCTTTAGTATCCGCAGGGACTCTTCAGTACCTTCGAGCATGCTCTGCTCTCTAGTGGAGGACTGAAGTGCAGGGGAGGTGGGCACAGGGCTGGAATTGCATGCGCCGGGACAACTTGGCAAACAGCAGCCAGATGCAAGGGGCAGCTGGGCAAATGGCTCCAGCAGGGTGAGGAGCCAGAGGTGATGGATAACAGGATAGGAAGAGGAAAGGCTAGCCGTTTGGAGGCTTGGGAAGCATCGGTGCGTAACACCTTCAGGCTCAGGACCAGCAGGGCTTCCAGGTCCTCCTAATCCACGTGACAGACCACCCAGCACGAATCCAAGAAGCCACACAAGGTGGGAATCTGGAAAATTGAGATTGTAATTTCACAAAATCCCTCTTTGGGCCTGAGGGCTCTCATAAATCCCTCCCCCGCTGGGGGACAGGCACATGGCTACTAATGACATGTTCTTAAGCTGGGAATATGGTCCCCATTTCAAAGATGAGTACATTGAGGTGCTGAGAAGTTAATTGCCCTTGACCTTACTGCCTGGAATTGAGTTCTACTGACAAAGTTCTTGCTATCACTCCCATCTCTTGCTTCCCATGAGTTTTGCCCCTCTGTGATTCCAGCTATCTGAATCAGACACCCTGCTTGTGTCCAGAATCAATGCTGCTGCATGTTGTTAACCGTCCAAGCCTCACTTGGACGGGGCATCTAGGGTCAGACTTGGGGAGTAGGATGCCCTGCTTCCTGGATCTTGCCCTATACGACTGCACCACTGGGTTGGAGAGGTGCGCACGTTCAAAACCCAGCGGAACTGAACAGGTGAAATTTACCATGACGTCAAACTGCCCTCAACTTCCTGCTCATATTAAGGGTATTTCTCCCCGGTCCCCACCATCCCTCTCCCTCCCTGCACTCCCATCAATGACCTCAATGCAAATACAAGTGGGATGGTCCCACGGAATGTTCTAGGTTCTGGACGTAAATGGGTGACACAATCCAATGGGGTACGAGATCTGTCCTCTCATTGGTTGCTCAGAGTTCTTGGACCACCCCGGACCGAGAGCGGCGGGAATAAGAGCAGCTGCTGGTGCTGGGAGGCAGCAGAGCTACCGCTCCGCTCAAGTGTCCCTGCCGCTTCCACAGCGCCATCGCCTGACACCAACGCTGCCGCAGCTGCCACCGCCTGAGCTCAAAGCCACCTGCTGCCTGCTGCCAGGTGAGCCCTGAGATTCCTCCTTAGCTGTGTGATTCTCTCTCTCTCTTTCTTCTTCCCTCCCTCTTCTGCATTCGTCTTTCTTGTAGCTGCTCTCCCTGCGTGTCTTAGAGTCTCTGTGCCCTTCTGTCTGGGTCTCTTCATCACAAAATCTGTTACTCTACGATTCATCGCAGGCTCCTGACTCAGGTAATACTGGACAGTCTCGGTTCTGGGACTCCCTCCTTCACTCTGCACTGAGACAGGCTTCAGTCTCGCTGTTCTTGCTGCACTTGCGCTCAGGACCCTGGAGCTCCATGGACACCGCGCACACAGTGGGACACAAGGGTGCTCACGGATCCTGTTTGTGCCTAGTGGTCCCTGGAAATCATTTCAGAACTTTGGCCAGCCTCAGTGGGGGGCAAATAGGTCAAAACTCTAGAGGCAGGCAGCCTTGAACAGCAAGCCCCATTAGTGAGTTCTGGGAGCTTTTCCCCTCTGCTTTAAGTCCTAGCCCCAATTTAAGACTCTACTAAGCTTGGTTCTTGTAGGTTCTTTGCCAGAGTGCGGAGCAGGTGAGCAGTAGAATTTGTTTCTTTAGTTTCTCTAAGGTTCCATCGGTAGAGGTATTCCCTTTTTAGCTACCTCCCCACGCCCCGCCAGGTATAAGCAAAAGCCCTACACAGGGAGGACAGTTCTGGGTTGTGATATGAGAGCAGCTTTGGTGACAGGGTGCTCAGAGATTGTCTTCAGCGGAGACCTGGCCAATGTGAGAGTGTGTAGGGTGGTGGAGAGGGGGCTATGGACAGAATCTTCTTCACTCAGTTGTCCTGCTAGGATAGCTTTGCTCTTACTCATCTGTCTTTGCTAAACTATGCATGCTACAGACTCACTGGATCTCTCAGCAGTCCGCTTCCCTGGTGACGAAACAATCGTAGAGGAAATGACATGACCAGCCTGAAGCCACCATGCCAGGGAGTTATAGTTAGGAGCAGGACTAGAGCCCAGGTGCTTGGGCTCATAGAAGTTCAAACTGGTGCAGAAGGTGACATCTTTCTTCCCTTGCAGAGAAGCATCATGGGCTTCTGGAAGTTCTCTCCTTTCCTGGTTCTCAGCGTCCTGGCTCTGTACCAGGTGGGCGTCCTCCAGGCAGCACCATTCAGGTAAGACAGCCCTGCCAGGAGTACACTCCCCTCCCACTGCTCCTGGGATCAGACAATTCCTTTCTCAGAATTGTGGTGTGCTGAAAGTTTACCAACTGGTGAGGGGTAACGGGGGAGTGTATATTTTTCTGATATAAAGATGTGTAGCACATAATTGAAAAATAAGTGATATACAATATTCTTTATTATAAATTTCATACAACTCATTGAGTCTCACAGAATGCTTTTGTTGTTTTTACCAGGAAGCCTGGCTGCTTATTCTGGGGAGAGGCAGGCAGGGACTCAGAGCTTGCATTGGGTTTTCTTTCCCTCCCCAGGTCAGCTTTGGAGAGTCGTCCAGACCCTGTGCGCAATGAGGAGGAATTGCGACTCCTACTGGCTGCAGTGCTGAAGGACTATGTGCAAATGAAGGCCCTTGAGCTGCAGCAGGAGCAGGAGACTGAGGGCTCCAGGTGAGGCTCCCCACCCGGCTCAGCTCAGGGCAGCCCCTCCCTCCTGTCATGCCCAGGAAGGCATCTCCCAGGAGGTAAGAGAGAACACAGCTGGACAGGAGGCCAGCACACTGCCATTGTTCACCTGGACCTGGGGCCCAGCTATTCTCAGGCTCCACTGACAACAGAGGTCACACAGAGTCTATGGTTAGAGCACATGGAAAAAGATCCTTTCTGAAAGCAGTTGGGAAAGGTATGAAATCTCCCACTCAGGAAATTGGGCTGGTAGTACTGAAGGGACTTCCCAGCACTGGAGGAGTTAGGACTGGTAAGTGTGAACCACTGATAATCTCTTTCTCCATCTTGCTAATTAGAGTCACTGTCCAGAAGAGATCCTGCAGCTCTGCCACCTGTGTGGCCCACTGGCTGGGAGGCTTGCTGAGCAGAGCTGGAAGTGTGGCAAACACCAACCTGCTGCCTACCAGCATGGGCTTCAAAGTCTACAATCGCCGCCACAGGGAGCTTAGGGCTTAAGCAGTGAAAGGACTCCAGGAAGAAGGTGACTGCCCTTCTAGTGTCAGATGGGAGGATGGAATACTGGGTATTGCAGGGGTGCAGTCCACACTTTAACCCTCTGAGAGTCCACATAGTAGAAAAAAATCCACGGGGCAATGTGCCCACTCCAGTGTCTGCAGGGAGAACAGGGAGTCCCAGTAGCTGAAACTCCTAGAATTTAGGTTCATTCTCCTCCATTGTCCGGTATCTCCCTGTGACACCTAGATCATCTGCCAGAAAAGATAGATCTGTTTATTTAAATGACTGTCCCCCACACTTATAACTGATTATTCTATCTTTTGGGTTTGAAAGGTAATGACCTGCTTTGGGTGTAAACACTATGTCATGTTCATCTGAATTCAGAGCCTACTCCTGGGATCACGAACTGAGTTTGCCTTCTCCTAGCTGTATGACCACAGGCCAGACACATTTTCTGAGCCCATTTCCCCATCTGTGAATCGAGGGCAACAATAGTATCTACTTGCTAGTATTAATATAAAGACTGAATGAGATAATAGATGTCAATATTTTCACAATTAATAAGTTACTAAATTCTGGCTGTTATTTTTTTTTTCTAGGTCACCATGAAGCAAACTCTACTTCTTTTAATTTATAATGAATGCAACTCATAGGATAAGGAGCATGGAACACATACATCTGCATGCTTAATATTAAAAACACTCTTGTCTGAAATAAACTAAAGCTAAATAAATATAGAATAAAATCATTGCAATTACCTAGTGTGCATCTTTTTGTATTTGATTGTTCAATAAATATAACAGCATGTCTCACTGGCTTCTCTGGTAGCAAAGATGGGCCCTGTCAGCCAACCTGTTGATGTTGGCAATCCTGCGAAAGCTCAGGGGGACGAGGAGTAGCTACCTGATGGGTGTCTGGGGGCACATAATAGATACTATGCCTGCACGGAACTCTTTGAAGAAATGTTGTCACTGGTGAACTTCGTCAAGATAAGAAAGGGTTTTTGATACACTTAAGAGGAGTGCTTACTGCTATGTATGGTGTTTCTCCCAGGAAAGCCTAGAGACCTGTGAGGGCTTTGTTAAGCAGGCTGACCCATGAAGCAAATGCAACATGCCTGGGATGGGATGGGTCCTCAGCATCCCTTAGCGGGATGAGAACTCTACTCTATACATCTCAAAGACAATTCCCTTTTATTGTCAGAGTTCCTGGTCCCCACAGATAACAGAGGTTATCTGTGCACTTCCCCCTGACTCAGGTTTGCCGTTACCCAGCCCTGCCTTTCCACCCCATCAGCAGCCCTCATACACCCCAGAGCCTGCAAGCCCTTTAGAAACAATGGCTCAGAGTCTGAGATGCCGTCACAGACCAGCAGGCCTGGAAAGGTCAGTAGGTGTCATCCAGTTCACCTTTTCTTATTCTCTGGGTTGCTGAGAAGAAAAGTATGCTGATGCTCAAAAGCCTGCAACATGTTTAACAGAGATATTCCTACTTTAACAAGTACTCATTGAGTGGCTGCTATTTGCCGGACACTATTCCAGGCCCCAGGAATACAGCGATGAACAGAAGGGACAGAAGCCCTGCACTCTAACTGGGGGAGATTAGGGTGATATATACTGTGGCATCAGAGATGCTCAGTATTGGAAGGAGTCTGGGATGTCCGAGTTGAACGCCTTACCTGCTGTAGGAATTTCCCAGCGTCAGCATCCCTGGCTCCTGCTGGGACTGTCAGTGACATACTGCTGACTGGCGCCCAGGGAGACTAGGCAGCCAGTTTCACTGGTGGATGCTCAGACCACCTCCAAATGAGGTCTTGTAGTTGGAAAAGTCACCCCTTCTACGCACTGACTCTAGTTATTTCTTCAGGAGCCCCTAGAATTATGACCTTCATTCCCATTCACTCTATACTCCACACTGTCACCCACTGTTGCTGGAAATCACCCAGATGTCTCCTTTATGCACAAAGTACTCCATTGACTCCCCATTCCATGGAGTAAACACCTGGGGCATTGCAGCAGCTTCCAAGGTCCACACTGATCTTCCTTCCCCTCCCCTCCCCACCAACCCCATGACCTACCTGGCCTCATCTTGGACTTCCCTATCACACACTGGCCTTCTTGCTAGGCTTCAACACCCACCCCCAGGCACCAACCCCCTCAAGTGTTTCCCCTCGCTGTACCTGTTGCAAAATAACCCCCACCCCATACCCCAATTTCCTCCAGATCTTTACTCAAATATCATCTATCCTGGCCATTCTTTCTGAAATTGTACCTCACCTTGCCAACACACCCTAACCCTCTTGTCTGCCTTATTTTTTTCTCTTTACCACTTACTACCTTCTATTCAAGTACATTATATATTTTTTATTTAATTAGTGTGGTGTTTGTACCCCATTCCATAAATATTGTAAGTCCCACATGAACAGCGATAGGACTATTTTGTTAATTGCTTAATTCTCAATACACAGAACAGGATGCCTGGCACAAGGTAGCACTCAAATATTTATTTATTGAATGAATGAGAGAATGAATGGAATTATGTCTTCTCTCTTTATGTTCATGGTCAACTCTCAAGTCCCCTCTCGGCTTGATTTTCTTCAGGACAAACTGTCCAGGGTCCTTCATCTTCAGCAATTCAGACACCTGGACCATGAACCCTTCAAAAGCCTGGATGCTTCTGCAATGGCCACCAGTGACTCTACCTCCTGCCTCAAGACCTCCACAAGGCCTGCTCTTTGGTTTGAGCACCCTTCTCGCCCTACAATTCTCCTCCTCCAGATTCATCTGACCAGCTTTTCTTCCTCCCACGCTGTAAACAAGGCGGACAGGCAGGGTGCTCTCTAGGAGTGATACCTGAGACTAAGCAAGTAAGTTCAAATCAGAAGGGGAAATAGCTGAGAAACCATTTTAGTCTGGGATCCAAAGCAACTTCACCAATACCTAAGCTAATACTGCATTGAATTCCCACCAGAACTCTGGATACTTCTCCATTGACTCAGACTCACAGAGTGAGAGTGACTAATGAACCTTCAAACCACGACATATGGTGCACTGGCTCAGAACCTTAAGAAGCTATGTAAGGAGTGGATAAGGAATCAAAGCACAACATGGACAGACAGAAGACTTCTGCTGGGCCGCAGCATCAGTCCTGACAACTCAAAACCACTGGGCCATTGTAGCAGAAGAATGTCCTTTAGTATCATTAAGACTCATGGCAAACACTCAGAGCTTGAGAATATATGCTGTGGCTGATTGAATTATTGCTCCCAAGTCTTCACTATGCACGGTAGTATTATATATGCTTAGTCTTGCCATGGCCACATGGTAGGTGAAATGGACATCCTGCCCCTTGATGTTGGGCTTAGCCAAGTAGCTTGATTAGGCTGATGCGATGTTGGTAGACATGGAAAACTGAGGCTTGAAATGTGTTTATGTGTTTGGGTTTTGTGCTCTTGTGATACTGCCATCACCTTGAAAAGTACATGCTTAGGTATCCTTTACCCTTTCAGTCTGGAGTCCAAAATGAGGCCTGTGGTCCTACATCTGACCTGCAGTCTAGATCCACATGCAGCCAACACCAGCTGAGACCATCCTCATCCCTACTACATGCCCATGACGAAGAAAAACAAGTACTTGCTTTTGAAAGCCACAAGGAATTCGAGGTTGTTTATATATCTGTGGCAAAAGCTAACTGGTATATATGATTTGGAAGTGTTATAAAGTGACTGTGTATCCCCACAAACCATATGTTGACGCTCTAACCCCCAATGTGACTGTGTTTGGAGATAGGGCCTTAGGGAGCAGTTAAGATTAAGTGAGGTCCTTGATGTAATGTATGGTGATTAACATTATAATAAAAACAAATTAAGTGCGATACTAAGGATAGGGTCCTGATCTGGTAGGACTGTTGCCCTTATAAAAACAGAGAAAGATATCAGAGATGTGTCTCTTTCCCTCTCCATGCACACACAGAGAAGGGGCCTGGTGGAGACACAGTGAGTAGACGGCCATGTGTAAGATTGAAAGTGAGACTTCACCACACAGCAACGCTGATGGGACTTTGATGTTGCAATTCCAGCATCCAGGACTGACAGCAGTACCTTTCTGTTGTTAAGCCATCCAGCCTGTGCTATTATGTAATGATTGCCGGAGCAGACTAATACAGGGGTCATTAGCTGGTGAAATTATTGCTGGTACCACAGCTTGTTTTTCCTCTTATTGAGATTTTGGGCTTTATGTCAATTTGCTCAATGTCCAAATTAGCAATTTTACTCATTTCTTTTTATGAGTTCATTTGCATTTTGTCTCCTTAAAATCAACTTAAAGAATGTTCATTTTGTTTTGGTTCCAATCTCCCTCTGCTGAAACTGGATAATCTGTACCAGTGAGTACAGATAATGAAGTGGTTTACTCATATAATGGATGTATACAACACACTATAGAACAGTGAATACAGATATATGTACCAACCTGGATCAATCTCACATATAATATAGAGTACAAAATAAAGCAAGTTTCAAAGGTTACATACCAGATGATACTATTTCTATTGAATTTAAAACATGTATATCATTACTATACAAAACCTAAGGATATATACAGTCATTCACAGGGAGAATAAACATCACATTCTAAAAAAAGTAACTTTACAGGGTGGGGATGAAATGTCAGTAAGAGGGGTATTTAGTCAGCACCCACGAAAGTTTTGTTTTATTGTGTAAGCCGGGTAGCTGGTATATAAGAATGGTCATATTTGTGTTTAGTAGGAAGAAATTTCATAAGTATGGGTCTTTTATATTAAGGCAACTGTCATCGATTTTTAAATGTATAAGTTTTAAATACACAAAGAGGATCTGTTCTGTTCAATGGAAAGCATGAAAAAGACGCCAAAATATATAGTGAATGCACAATTAAGAAAAGATGGCAATAATAAATACTCATATAGCTTTAGAATAGTGGTATATTAAAGTCACCAATTAAGAGCCAAGACTATTAGGTTGCATCTTTTTAAAGAATACGTTTTTTCCACAGAAGAAACATTTAGAACAAAGGACTCAGAATTGATTAATAAATGGGTAGTAAAAGATATATGACAAATATAAACAAAAATAAGTTGAAATAAGTTCATAACCTAGGATCAAATAAAATTCAAGGCAAAATAAAACTTATTGGAAATGGAAAGGTGTCTATGGTGGGAAAAGGAGCCAAATGGCTAGAAGATATATTAATAACACACACACATGCACCCAACAACATGGCCTCAAATTATGTGAAACAAAACCAACAGACCTGCAGGTGAATTATGTGTATCAAGAATTCCTGTTTTGAAATTAATGTACCCCACTTAATAAGCCATTAGCTTTTGGAATCACCTCCAAATGCATGGTTCAACATGGGGTCTGCAAAAACCCCCTGACAATATGATAGGTTTGAGCAACATAGTGTTTAGAACCACAAAGGTGTGATAGAGTTGATTAATAATAAGATTATGTCTACTTTTCCCATAACCATTTATGAAATAAATGTCTCACATTGATTTGTAACACTATCCTTCTATACTAATCTCCTTCTGGTCATTCTTTTCTCCTCCATTGATAATTGTCTATGTACTAGTAATATGGTTTCATTACTAGTAGGACAAAGGTACTTCAGCTTGTCTTTTTCAAAATGCTCTTGGCAATTTTTACACATTTATTCTTCTAGAAGAAAGTTAAAATAATTGTCAATTTTTAAAAAATCCTGTTTGGATTTTGGTTGGCATTGGGTTTTCCAGGTAGACAATTGTATCATCTGTAAATAATTATAAATCTTTGTTCATATTTTTGTTCTTTTTGTATCATGTAGAACTTCTTGACAATGTTGAGGCAAAAATGATTACAGTTATCCTTGATGATGAAGGCTATTGATTTCATTTTATTTTATTTTTTAATTATTATTTTTTATTAACATAATGTATTATTTGTTTCAGGGGTACAGGTCTGTGATTCATCAGTCTTACACAATTTACAGTGCTCACCATAGCACATGCCCTCCCCAATGTCCATCACCCAGCCACCCCATCCCTCCCACCCCCCCCTACTGCAGCAACCTTCATTTGTTTCTGAGATTAAGAGTCTCTTATGATTTGTCTCCCTGTCCAGTGTCACCTTGTTTCATTTATACACACACACACACACACACACACACACACACACCACCTCTTCTTTATCCATTCATCTGTCGATGGATATCTTGGCTCTCTTGGCTCTTTCCGTAGTTTGGCTATTGTGGACATTGCTGCTATAAACATTGGGGTGCACGTGCCCCTTCAGATCACTACATTTGTATCTTTGGGGTAAATACTCAGTAGTGCAATTGCTGGGTTGTAGGGTAGCTCTATTTTAAACTTTTTGCAGAACCTCCATACTGTTTTCCAGAGTGGCTGCACCACCTTGCATTCTCACCAACAGTGTAGGAGGGTTTCCCTTTCTCTGCATCCTCACCAACATCTGTTGCTTCCTGACTTGTTAATTTTAGCCATTCTGACTGGTGTGAGGTGGTATCTCATTGAGGTTTTGATTTTTATTTCCCTGATGGAAGGTTACTGATTTCAAATGGAGCTTCTTTATCATCCTAAGAAAGTATCTTTCTTCTTATTGTGTATTAAGAGAGTTTTTAAAAATCATAAATGAGTATTAAATTTCATCAAAATGTCTTTTGGTACTAACAATAATCTTAGGGCTTTTCTCCTCTGACTTGCTATTATGATAATACATTTCCAGGCATAGAAACTCATAATCAAAATTAATATTTTTGAGTGCTTACTACATGCTAGGCCATAGTAAATGCTTCACAGAATAAACTCTTAATCTTTTAATGACTGCATAGATAGTATCATACTTCCATTTTATGGATGAAGAAACTGAGATACCGAGACATTAAACAGGTTAACCAAAGCCATACAGCTATTAGATCCGTATCAAGATGTAAAACTCTTCCTAGGCTATCAGGCTCCAGAGTCTGGTATCTTAAATCACTATACCGCTTCTTGATAAACTCTACTAGGTCAGAAGATATGTATTAAAATATACTTCCAAATTCAGTGTGCTTGTGATTTATTAGGGATTTTGTACTACCATTGTTAAGTTTAATATTGGGACTATGCTAATGTCATCAAATGACTTAGGAAACTTTTGAAATTTTAATATGCTTCAGGTCAATATAAAAAGCAATGAAAACTATCTGAGCTTTAAGTTTTATATAATTCACCTGTAACTTCTTTACAGAGTTCCTTTAAGTTTTACCTTTTCTCACAGAGTTCTTAAGGTTTTCAATTTCTGCTATGGTTATTTTACTCTACTGTTATTCTATCTATTCTTGATTTACATATATTTCTGTGAAATTTGCTATTTTAAATTTTTTTGCATGCATTAGCAAATTGTACTTTTTTATTATAACTTAAAATCTTCATATTTGACATTATGTTTCTTTTCATTCTAGATGTGGTATGTCTGTATTTTTCCCTATTTCTTTCCCTCACTTACTTTACCAGAAATTTCTATTTAATTGAACTTTTCAAGAAAGAGCTTTAATATTTTTCAATTCTGCTTTTTTCTTTTTAATTCACTAATTTCTTTGCTGACCACTTAATTCCTTCTCCCAGATAACTGTTGAAAAGTTCCCTTTCTTAGATTTCTTCCTAGATTTCTGAGTTAAATTATTAAATTAAATTGTATGTATTTTCTTTATCCTGATTACTTGTATTTAACCACTTCTTCCCACCCCCACTGACTCTTCCTGATTCAAGTCTCCGTCATGTTTACATGAACTATAACAACAACCTCCCAACTGATCTCCCTGTTTCTACTCTTTTATGTAGACAATTCTGGAGTGATCCTTTTAAAATATAAGTCAGATTGTGTCTATCCTCTGCACAAAACTTTCTGCATTACATTTACATTACATTATACATTATTACATTTACTTATATTGTTACGTATATCCCCATCTCACTCAGAGTAAAAGTCAGTTCTATGGTAGCTTAAGAGGTACTGCATGATCTGACCCCGTATCATTTCTCTGATCTCCCTTCCTGCTGACTAACCCACTGCTTACTCCACTCCCAGCTTCCTGAGGGCCTTTGAACTAACTGTTTTCTCTGCCTACTATTCTATGCCCCCAGTGTTTGCATGACTGACTCCCTCCTTTTCTTCAGATTTCTGGCAAAACATCACCTTCTCAGAGAAGGCTTCCCTCAGTACCGCATACAAAATGAAATCCCTCTCTGAACAATCTCCATCTATCTTTATTCACCTTTATTTTACCCAAAAAACTTAACACTATCTGCAATATTATGTACTTGTTTTCCTTTTTTGTCTATGCCCTTCCATTAGCAATGTAACTCTATGAAGGAAATTACATGTAACTTTGGCTATATCCCAGGAATCTAGAAAAATTCCTAGAACATGATAGGCCCTCAAAAAATACTTGTTGAGTTATAAATAAACTATGAAACTTTATAAGACTCTGATTCTTATCTCTAAGTTTATCTTTAATGATGTGCCATGTAATGAGATGTAAAGATCTCACTCTTTAAATAGTCTGTAATTTTTGTTTTGATTTCCACTGTGACTTAAAAGTTACTAAGAAGAGCACTTTTAGGTTTAAAAAGCTTATAAAATTATACTTTAGTTATTCAGTTCCAGGTTTTTGTATTGAGATTTGATATATGTAATTTTTTTACCTGGGAAAATTGAGATTTTCTACAGGGCTTATTATACGATTCTTTCCCATAAATATTTCAAGGATATAAGAAAACAGTCTCTAACTACCTATAATCTATAGGTAAAAAATAAAATGGCTAATTATTCATATATATTATTTTTGCCTTGTCGTTGATCTTGCAAAGACTAAGAGAAGGCAATAAAGTTTCCCAATACTATTTTGTTTCTGAACTATCCCTTCCCTTGCATGCTAAACCTTTTAGGTTTACATATTTTTATTTTTTCTTACCTTTATAAACAACTTCAATGAAGTATAAAGATAAAATTATATACTTTGAACTATATTTCAGTGAGTTTTACCAAGAGTATGCCACATAATCTATGTAATAATTATCTGTGTAACAAAAAGATATGATATATTCATCATCCCAGAATGTTCCTCATTTCATTTTCAAGTCAGTATTCCCTAAACCTCTGCCATACACAATCACTGATGTGATTTCTATCATTGTGGATTCATTTTTCCATAAACAGATGGTATGTATGTACTCTCTTGCATCTATCTTCTTTCACTCAGCATAATGTTTGGGACATTTATTTACATTGTTGCATATATCAGATGTAACTATTTGGCGGGGTTAATTGGGTATATTGGTTGGACATTGATTACAAGGCACTGGGGAAAAAGTGTTAAGTATCATTCCGTTATATACCAAAATTTGTTGTGTGGACATATGTATTATTTCCAGTTTGGGTTGTTATGTATGACACTCTTATGAACATTCGTGTACAAGTGTTTCTATGACAGGTTGAAGCCATTTCTCTTGGATAAGTAGCTAGAAATCACACGGTGAATGCCTGTTTTAACTAAATTGACTGTGCCGGTTTACAAATGGCTATGCCATTTTATACTCTCCCAGCAGAAATTTATGCTCATTTGCCCGGCTCCCCACATCCTTGACAAGGCTTGATATTTTCAATTTTAGCCATTCTTATAATACTGTAGCAGTACCTCATTACAGATTTTAATTTTTATTCCCCTAATGATTGGTGGTAATTGAGGATCTTCTCAGGTCCTTATTAGTCATTGGTTTACCTTCTTTTGTGAAGTTCCAGTTCCACTACTTTGCCCATTTTTAATTGAGCACATTATCTTCTTGAGTTGTAAGAGATCTTAATGTATTCTAGATACAAATCCTGCTCCCTTTTGGGGCACTGTTTCACTCACCTGCTCACACTTCTCTCCCTCTTGAATCTCTTCTTCTGTGAGAAGCCAGATGCCATGAAATGCGGCCACTCAAGCAGGCTATATGGAGGGGTCCACGTGTCAAGGAAAAGAGGTCTCTAGCCAGGAGGCAGTAGAGATGGAGGCCTGTCAACGACCAAATGAGAGAGCTTCGAGGTGGTTTCTGCAGCCCCATTTGAGCCTCGATCTGACTCTATAGAGCCAGCTGAGAGCTGGACTGCAACCTCAGGCAAGATCCTGAGCCAAAACTACCAGCTGAGCCTCTCCCAGGTAGCATACCCTCAGAATTTGTGTGAGATAATATTTGTATTTCTGAGCTGCTAAGTTTTTAGGTAATTTGCTACACAGCTATGGATAACTAATATCCATCCAAACCATGAAAATTCTACTTAATCCCAATTTCGGGAAAGCCTATTCAGTGGTTTGGTTAGATGTGCAGACCTGAGTTCAATTTGGAAGCCACAGTTCCCAGAAAGGACACACTGTCAGAATTGTTTCCCCTGGTTTCCAAGCCCTGATCAGATTAGGTACAATGGCAAAAGCTGCTTCTACTTCAAACAAAATTAAGTCCTTCTGTTCTTTTTCATTATTGAGTGCTTTTTACAATCAGCCTCTTTCTCTGAGTTCTCAATGCTTTCTACCCTATAGTTACTGTTTTATCATTATTATTTCTGCCTTTAAGATTCTCATGATAGGATAAAACCAGTAAGGCCATGTGGACCAACTCACATACTTGAATCTTCTCTATATTCCCCCAAGTCATCTTCTAGTATACCTCTAAATTATGAGGTCACTATCTCCTGGGATAGCTCATTCTATCTTTGGATCATTCCTTTAGAAAATTCCTCCAAAAGTAAGCAGAATTCCCCCAAGTCATCTTCTAGTATACCTCTAAATTATGAGGTCACTATCTCCTGGGATAGCTCATTCTATCTTTGGATCATTTCTTTAGAAAATTCCTCCAAAAGTAAGCAGAATAACTTGCTCTGCTCTCCTGCTTCACTTGGTTCTCAAGAGATTCATCCTTGGGCTGTGACTGAGAACACACCTCTTAAGCAAGAACTGATTATTGTTGGGGATTTAAAACAAACCATACTTTCTTTACTATGATAGCCCTTGCTTGACTTGGTTTTCTATGAGCTATCTTATTAGCTGAATCCAGTGTACAAAATTATCTCTTCATTCTCAAGAATGTCACAAGGGAGAAGGCTCTTTAATTATTTGGATTCTTAGATATTTCTGCGCTGTTTTTGAAACTTTTCTGGATATTCCTGTAGCAGCTGCTGCATGTAAATGATGGATAGAGCTAACAAATATCTTGTCCTTGTCTCTGTAGGGCCCTGGGTCAAGCACTGTCCATCTGAGTGTCATTTCTCCTACTCAGGCTTGCCAGGACAATGATAAGATTAATTTTTTTCCATAAAGGCAGTGGGGTAGGTACTGTAGAGACTTCCTGGAGAGTTTAGTTCTTCTGTAGATCTAGGAAGGCTATATGAGTGTTTTTGGCCAACAATGGCCAAATCCTATACAAAACCCTTAATATAGTCTACAAAGCTATGTATGATGTGGCACCTATTATTCCAGCCACAATTCTCACCATGCTCTCCCTCCCACTCTGAACTCCAGTTATACTGGCATTCTTTCAGTTTGTCAAAATCTCCAAGTTCTTCCTACCATGGGGCCTTTTCACATGCTATTTCCTTATTCCAAAATCCCCTATCTTATTCTCAGTTGACTTATTCAACTTTTAGATCTCAGCTAAGTGTTGCTTCCTCAGAGAAGCCTTCCCAGATAACTACCCCGAGTCTAGGTTATAGTTCTTTATATTTGATATCAAAAAGTGGATGTACTTTCCTTTAGTTCACCATTTCAATTTAATTTATACATTTATTAGTATGAATATTTGATTAATGTCTACTCCTCCTTAGGCTTAAATTTCCATTTGCACAGGGACTATATTTTGCTCTCCTTATAACACTAACATAGAATCAAGTATAGTAGGTGCTCAATAAGGGTTTATGGCATGAAGGAAGGGGGCAATTAGAACTCATTCTGATTAAAAGCATCCTTTGGGTAACACAGGAGGCTATATCTTAACCTAATTCAGATAGAAAAGTTTTCCTAGGAATGACGTATTATATTACAACTCTAAAAATGAACAGGATTATGTCAGAAGAACAAAACAACCAGGGAAGTAAGAAATAATAAGAGCTTGAATGAGCTCATCAGTCATTGGATTAGGTCTAGTCAATTATTTCTTCTCTGCAAATGATAACATTTGGTCCTTCTGTCCAAATATAGGAATTTACTGAAGATCCCATGAAGAATGGTAGGAATAGGAAATGAGCTTATAAAGTGGCAGGTGGATGCCAGACATCTCCTGTAAGGTAGCCAGATCTTTTTCAGAGCATCACTGAGAAAGACCACCTTTGTTGGAAAGTGCCTCCTCAAATCACTTATGACTGGATGTCTGGAAGTAGCAGAACATCCAGGGGCCAGAGGTGAGGATTTGAAAAGGAGAAGAGATGCCAAATCAGAGCAGGATCAGTAAGGCTATTTGCCGGTTAGCCTCTTGAAGATTGGGCCCAGGGTATGTCCTAGGAATCAAGGAACCTAGGGAGCTGACAAAGAATGCTGGGTCTGTCTTTAAGGCAGGTATGAAATCTAGGAGATGGTGTTAAGCTTGGCTGATTCCAAGGGATATCAAATAATTCAGCCTCATCCAGACTCAAATGTTTAAGCCCTAGTCCCTAATGTGATGGTATTTTTAGATGGGGCCTTTGGGAAATAATTAGGTTTAGATGAAGTCAGGAGTGCAGGGCCTTCATAATGGGATTAGTAGCCTTTTACAAAGAGACACCACAGAGTTGCATGCACTCCCCACCCCTCTCTGTACTATATGAGCACACAATGAGAAGGCAGCTCCCTGTAAGCCAGGATGAGAGACCTCACAAGAACCTGACTGTGTTGTTACCCTGATCTCCAATTTCCAGCCTATGTAACTAAGAAAATAAATGTCTGTTGTTTAAGTCACCCAGTTTATGTATCGTGCCATAGCAGGCTGCAACTAATACAGTGGCAATACAGGAAACACATGGTCCCTACTCTCATTGGTGGTTAAATAGGGAAAATATCAAACATTATCATAAAATATAACTAATAACAGGGGTGCTTGGGTGGCTCAGTTGGTTAAGCATCTGCCTTTGGTTCAGGTCATGATCCCAGGATCCTGGGATGGAGCCCCATGTCGGGCTCCCCGCTCAGCAGGGAGCCTGTTTCTCCCTCTCCCTCTGCCCCTGCCCCCACTTGTGCTCTCTCCCACTTTCTCAAATAAATAAATCTTAATAAAATAAAATAAAAATAAAACTAATAGCAGGTTCTTCTGCAGCACAGGTATATTTAAAAAAAGATGTAGCCTGGCCAGAACTAGGGGAAAAGCTGCCTTGAGAAAGAAACTTAAAAATAAAAAAAAGAAACTTTTATTAAGGATCAGAAGATTGAAAGGCTATGGTGGGGGTGGGGGAATTGAAGGGCATTCAGACATGAAGCCCAGGGGCAAAGTCTTGGTATCCATGGGATGACAGAGCCTGCTCATACCAGTTTATGTAAGTCATTGTCAGCATCTCTTCCCAACTTTATATTCAGTGATAGCTCATTGGGAGCTGGAAACCAGACATAGTGGGAGTATTTTTACATGGAAGAATTTTGCAAAAACTACAAATCAGGCCTTTTCTTTCCTGACAGCCACCAGTTCTTAAATATTTACCACACGCCACTGTAAAGCATGAAGAAACAGGGTATAGCAAAGTTGAGACAGAGACAGAGTAAAAGATAATGTAGAAAGAGAGGCTAAAAATAGACTTTTATGGATGGTACCTGATCATCAGTTTTTTTTAAAAAAATATGCTCAGTTTTTACAACCAAGGATGAGAATGATGAGGTAATAGAGTGTCTTGTAGACAAGAGTAAGAGGTTGGTATCTGTATTAAGATCAAAGGTGGGGGGAGGCTTCTGGAAAGACGGCAGAGTAGGAACCAAAAGGAATCATCCACCTACCTAGACAAAATTGTACTTGCAGAATCTGTCTATTTTGAAACGCTGGAGTCTATTGAAGGCTTCCAACATCCCAGAGAAGGCTTTGTCAGTAAACTGCAGTTAATTTAGTTCAATTTTAGCTCTTATCACAATAGCAGCTATCTATCTCCTCCCCTTATAGCCTTATGGCAGGCAACTATGCAGATGTTCCTGAAGCAGCTTGCACACAGCTTATGGGAGCCAGGGTAAGCTAAAAGGACTCTGTTCTCCAAATATTGGAAACATGTTCTCTGATAGCTGTTTCTGATCACTGAGGATACACACACAGTCAGGCAGTCATTGTTATACCTCCCCTCACTGTTTCAAGCCACATGCATCTCCAGCTAAAGTTTCTTCCAGTGGATTTAATGGGCCAGCTGCCTTTTCCCCACTAATTTATCTTTCCTTTTCCCCCCTTTTGGGAGCCAGACATAAATGCCAGGATATTAAAAAAAAAAAAAGGCAAGCTAAGTATGGAGAAAATAAGAGATTGTGCATCCCCAGGGAAAGGCTTAGAAAAGACCTGAGAAGACCTTAAATTTACACCTAAAGCTGGTCCTTGGCACGGAGGCAGCCTACCACAATCAAAATAACAAAAACAATAAACAAGAATAACACAAAAACAGCCAACCCTGTAGAAGGGAGGGAATCTAATTTTCAAATTTTTCACATTATTAGATTCAAATGTCTAGTTTCAACAAAAAATCATGAGGCATACAAAGAAACAGGAAGGTGTTGCCCACTCAAAGGAAAACATAAAACAGCAGAAACTGTCCCTGGAAAAGACATGATGGTTAATCTACTAGACAAAGACTTTTAAAAAACTGTCTCAAAGACGCTCAAAGAGCTAAAGAAATCAAGAAAACAATGTATAATTAAATAGAAAACAAAAAAATGAAATTCAGGAGCTGAAAAGTACAATAACTGAAAAGAAAAATTCACTAGAGGGATTCAAAAGTATTTGAGCAGGGGAGCCTGGGTGGCTCAGTTGGTTAAGCCTCTGCCTTCGGCTCAGGTCATGATCTCAGGATCTTGGGATCGAGCCCCAAGTTGGGCGCGGGGAGTCTGCTTCTCCCTTTCCTTCTGATCCTCCTCCCTGCTTGTGCTCTGTCTCAAATAAATAAATAAAATCAACAAAACAAAAATATTTGAACAGGAAAAAGGAAGAATAAGTAGACCTGAAGATACGAAAATGTAAATTATTGAAACTGAGGAACAGAAAGAAAAAGATTGACGAGAAGTGAGTGGAGCCTATGGGATCTGTGGCAAACCACCAAACAGACCAAAATGCACATTGTTGGCATCCCAGGAGAGAGAGAGAGAGAAAAGGGGGCAAAGAGAAAATCTGAAGGAATAATGCTTGAAATTTGTCTAAATTTGATGAGACATTAACACAGCCAAGAAGCTCAACAAACTTCAAGATAAATTCAAAAGACCCACATCAAGACATATAATCAAATTTTCGAAGACCAAACACAAAGAGAGAATTTTTAAAGCAGTAAGAGAGAAGCAACTTGTCACATACAAGGGATTGTCAAATAGAATATCGTATTTCTCATCAGAAACTTTGGAGGCCATGTGCCCCCTTATGTTTACTGCAGCAATATTTACAATAGGCCAGATATGGAAGCAACCTAATTGTCCACTGAGATGAGTGGATGAGGAAGATGTAATAAATATATACACAATGGAATATTACACAGCATTAGAAAGGATGAGATCATGCCATCTGCAACAACATGGGTAGATCTAGAGGGTGTTATGCTAAGTAAAATGTGTCAATCAGAGAAAGACAAATACCATATATTTCATTCATATGTGGAATCTATAAAAGAATGAATAAGCAAACAGGAGAATCAGACCTACAAATACAGAAAACAAACTGATGGTTGCCAGAAGGGAGGGGGTTGGGGGCTGGGCAAAATAGGTAAAGGGAGTGGGAGGTACAGGCTTTCAATTATGGAATGAATAAGCCATGGGAATAAAAGGCATAGCATGAGGAATATAGGTGATGATATTGTAATAGCATTATATGGTGACTGCACTTGTAGTGAACATAGCATAATGTATAAACTTTTCCAATCACTATGTTGTATAACTGTAACTAATGTAACATGTGTGTCAACTATATTCAAAAAAAGAAAAAGAAAATTTTGGAGGCCAGAAGACAATAGGATGATATTAAAAGTCACTTTTAAAAAAACTGTGAACATAGTAGCAATGTTCACAATAGCCAAACTATGGAAAGAGCAGAGATGTCCCTCAACAGAAGAATGGATAAAGATGTGGTTCATGTATACAATGGAATACTACTCAGCCATCAGAAAGGATGAATACCCATCATTTGCATCGACATGGATGGAACTGAAGGGGATTATGCTAAGTGAAATAAGTCAAGCAGAAAAAGACTATTATCATATGGTTTCACTCATATGTGGAACATAAGCAATAGCACGGAGGACCGTAGGGGAAGAGAGGAAAAACTGAAGGGGGAGAAATCAGAGAGGTAGACAAACCATGAGAGACTCTGGACTCCAGGAACGAAACTGAGGGTTACAGAAAGGAGGGGAGTGGGGATGGGGTAACTGGGTGATGGATATTAAGGAGGGCACGGGTGGTAATGAGCACTGGGTGTTATATGCAACTGATGAATCACTGAACACTACATCAAAACCTAATGATGTACTATATGCTGGCTAATTAAACATAATAAAAAAATGAAAAAAAACCCATCAACAAAGAATCTGGTATTTGGCAAAACTGTCCTTCAAAAATGAGAGAGAAATTAAGACATACCCAGAAAAAAAAAGCTGAAGGAGATCATTACCACTAGCCCTGCCCTGCAAGAAATGATCAAGGGTGTCCTGCAGAGGGAAATAAGAGGACACCAGACAGTAACTCAACACCATATGAAGAAATAAAGATCTCAATAAAGGTATATGCACACACAGTAATAAAAGCTAGTATAATTTTAACAATGAATTATAACTCCAATTTTATTTTTATATAAGAGACTAATATATTTTTTAAATAAAAAATAAAAGGGGTGCTGCTGTGGTAAGCCATGGCCAGTGGCTAAGACTCTAGTGAATATAAAGTGGAAGAGTACAGGTATGTATGACAACAGATGTATCAGTCAGGGTTCTCCAGAGAGATAGAAAAACAGAAGCTGCAAGAGATGTTATTTAAAATATACAAATATATATATTTTAAACCGTATATATATGTAAATTATAATTAACTGGGTCCTCTGCTCAGGGTCTCACAAGGCTGCATTCAAGGTACAGACCAGAGCTGCAGTGTCATCTAAGGCTCATTGTCCTCTTCTAAGCTCATGTTGGTTGTTAGCAGAATATATGTCCCCAAATCCACAGAACTCGTGGTGGTTTGCTTCTTCAAGGCCAGCAGTGGAATATCTCTCTTCAGAAAAGAAGAGTTTCTCTTTTAAGCATTTTCACCTAATTAAGTCAAACCCACCTACGATAATCTCACTTTTGATCAACACAAAATCAATGGATTTGGGACTTTAATTACATATGAAAAATCCTTTTACTTCGCCATCTAAGGTAACCTAATCACAGAAGTGACATCCATCCTATTTACAGGTCCTTCCCTAGTCAAGTGGAAGGGACCGTGCAGTGGTATACCTGAGAGTGGGAATCTTGGGGACTATATCAGAATTCTACCTAGCCGAATCCAACCTTTGATTCCCAGTGATTTGTGCCCCGCTTACAGGCAAAAATACATTCACTGTCTTCCCGTTTCCAAGAATTTCATTTCATCACCTCAGTGTCCAAAATTCCATCCAAATCAATTCCAGGTGCAGATGAGGTTCCTGGATGTAATCCATTAAGTACAACTCCTGGGGCAATTACTTTCCATCTGTGGGTATGTGAAACTAAAGAGACACCCCTTTACACACCCAACATACAATGATGGGACAGACATAAGATAACAGCTATAGACATTCTGGTTCAAAAGGGGCAGGAAATGGAAGGTAACAAGGAGTAATTGGTACATAGTAATTCTAAAATCCACTGGGCAAATGTTTCTTGATTAGGTTTCAAGGCCTGAGAACAATCTTCCCTGGCTCTCAGCTCTGCCCCCTGAATCATTGGCAGCTCTGTGGTTTTATAAGTTGGCTTCTAACCAGCAGAATTTGTGGGTCTAAGAGTGTCATTTAATTTTGTACATTTCTTATACTTTTTAGTACAAATTGGCAGTGTTTCTGCTAAAAAATTTTTTTCCCCAAGAACCTTGCAGGTCTTGCAAGGTTTCACAGGGGTTTGCTCCACTAGACAAAAGATATACCCACAAATCTTGTCAAGAAAATTCATTCTCTATCCTTGGCTCCTGCTGAACCAGTTAAGGGACGTGTTCTTAAGTCTCCAGGAGACCCTCTGACTTGATTGAAATGATATGTGAGGCAGACTCCAAATCTCTTGAAAGAACACAGTATGACTGAATACTCTGATCTTTAAATTTTTCTTTGGTTTTAGCAAAACTGCTACAGAGTAATGACTCCAGCCTTTTCTCTAGAGCATGTTTTCTTAAGACTGAATCTCTTAATTTTAGCATCTTCTGCTATCTAGAGACACAGATTTTTTTCAAAATCAGATTTGGGTTCCTTTTTGCTCAAGTGTTTCAAGAGTTCTTCCCGCAATTTCTCTCTCTCTTCTCAAATTGTACTATAAACAAGAAAAAAACCGGGTGGCACTTTCAATATTTTGCTTGGAAATCTTAGCTATCTACCAAAGTCCATCACTTACAATTTCTCCTTTTAACATAACTGCAGGAGCCAATTGTGCTAAGTTTCTGTCATTATATGGTAAAAACTCCCCCTCCCCTCCCCAGTTTCCAAGAACATATTCTTTGCTTCCTTCCGAATCCTCACCAGCAGTGTCCATAAAGTCCAGATTTCTACTACAGCCTGCTCAGTGCAATTTGAACTTTCTCATGCATGCTTTTCAAAGAACTTTCTCATGCATGCTTTTCAAAACTCTTCCAGCCACTGCCTATTCTCTGGTTCTACAATTACTCTCATATTCCTATGTATTTGTTACAGAATGATACCATTTCTAGGTACTAACATCTGTGTTTATCATCTATTGCTGTCTAACAAATTAGCACAAACACAGCAGTTTAAAAAAACATACATTCCCGCAACAATTGCCTTAGTTCCAGCCCTCATTCACTTCATGCCTGAATTATTGCAATTAACTTCTCCTGGCTTCTTGCCGTGGTCTGGTTCTCTCCCATTCAGTCCACCCTCTTCACTTAAATGAGACAATATGATCTTGTTGCTCCTGTACTCAAAGAACTCCTGAAGTTCTTATTGTCTATAGTCTTTGACATAGCATGAAAGATTCCCAGCCTATATTTTCAACTTCCATTCATCCATTTTTCGGGTACTACTACTACTCACTATTCCCCAAATATACTGTACATAGCCCTAAGTCTTTGTGTTATCTCCTCTGCCTGGATTGTCCATCCACCTGTCCTCTTCCCTCATCTGCTCAGCAAAGTCTTCTCTGTCCTTCTTTGCCCAGTGTATATGGTATCCCTTCTGTGATGCTTGCAATGACACCCTCACTCTTCACTCAGTTAGACAGAATTGTTCTTTCTTTTGTACTCTACAAATTCATGTCTCAAAATGTGATCCATGCACTAGCAGCACTGGCATCCCTAGATGACTCATATGCATTATGAGTCATATCATTATGTTAAAATATAGATTCTAAATCAGTAGATCTGGGCTGGGAACAAACACCCCAATGATGCCAATGCTGCTGATTTAAAGACCACACTTGGAGCAGCAAGGTTAACAGCATTTTTATTATAGCTCTGAATACATGATAGTTAACACCTCTGTCTCCTTTCTTATATTCTAAGTATCTTTAAAGGCAGAGGTTGTTTATCTCTTTTTTATTTGCCAGTCTCCAGAGTGCCTCACACAGCACTCAGCAGTTGGAGGATGATAATAACTTAATACCTGTGTTTTACAGAAAAGAGTTATGTACGGATCCCTTATACAAGCTGTTAGCATTAAATGTACCTGTTTGAGACTGTGCACTAACCTTGGAAGGAGAGGTGGTTAGGAATAAGAAAAGGGGTCCAAGGCCAATCCTTTAGATGAAGACTCAGAACAGAGTCTAGATCAAGAGGGATCTTTGGGGCACCTGGGTGGCTCAGTCGTTTAAGCATCTGCCTTTGGTTCAGGTCCTGATCCCTGGGTCCTGGGATCGAGCCCCATGGCTGGTGCCCTGCTCAGTGGGGAGTCTGCCTCTCCCTCTGCCCCTCCCTCTGCTCAGTCTCTCTCTCTCTCAAATAAAGAAAATCTTAAAATTAAAAAAAGGAGCATCCTTTTTTGTTGCTCTTTGTTTTTGTATTCAAGTGTCTTAATCCTTTTTACACCAAAGAAAAAGATTAAGATCAATGATAACTCATCTTTAACACCGAACACTGGTAATTATCCTTTTCCTCAATTTTTCATTATGATAAAATACACGTAACATGAAATTTCCCATCTTGACCATTTTTAAATGAACAATTAGTGGTATTATACACATTCATAATGTTGTGTAACCTCTATCACTATCCATCTCCATAATTCTTTTCATTTTGCAAACTGAAACTGCACCAATTAAACACTAACTCTCCATTCCCTTCTTCTAGCCCCTGGCAACTGCCTGAAAACTGGCTGTCTTCCTTTCAAGACTTATTAAGGATAATTGAAGTCACAGACCGCATAAAAGTAGATGTTATTTGAAGTGATTGTCATTTCTCATAAGCAATTTTAAAGTCCAAGTTTTTTTTTTTTCTGTGAGCACACATCTCCAAATTATGAAGTAAAATAGTGGAAAATAAGATTCTATTTATAAGTCAGTCCTATAAACAAATTTCCACAACCTTCCGGAAGCGCAGGAGAGGAAAAGAGAAAACAGACTACAGGAGATAATACTTTCGTCCCACTTCCAAAAAAAAAGACATAGTATTTTAACAACTAATACTAACTTTGAGACCTTGTCAGAATTGGGAACCGCCTCTAAGATAATGGGAGATCTTTAGGGATGTTTCACAACTAGGATAAAGATCAAATGCTGTCCTAGCTTAGAGTTATTATGTTTGGGGGTTATCAACTTAAGTGTAAGGCAGAGCCAGGTATACAATATCTTCTCTTTTTCCTCTGCCCTTCTTACACCTAATAACACAGTTTAGCCCTATTCCATTTTACCATTCCAATAGAGAGCTCTCTTTGTAAAGAAACATGGTCTCCTCAAATAGTTGTACCAGCAATAAAACTGATTTGTACCAAATTCTTGTCCACTGTGCTAGATCTACTTATCCCAAGATAGCAGTCTTCCAACACATTTATAATTTAATTTGTAATCTTTAATTACAGGAAATTTACACCCTCCCCCAAAAGACTGTTCATAGTAAATACTGACTTCCTTTCAGTTCAAACATCTATGTGAAAAACTTAGTTTCCTTTCCTGCAAGAAATGATTCAAAATAATTGGTTTAAAAATACTTTTGAATTTGTTGGCCTAATAAATCTGTTCTATAATTAACAACCCAGAACATTTGAATAACACTTTACTGTTTTCAGTTATTGTTCTTATTATGCACATGAGGAAAAATTAAAATTCAGAGGTCAAGTTTTATCTTCTAGTCTCATGATTTCACATCTTATGAGTCCTCTAGAATATTATGATGCTTTGTACCAATACACCAGAGGTCAAATGTATTAAATGGAAATAAGAGAAATACTCAATTCTTGGAGAACTGGAGGGTGGACAATAAAATCTAAGAATTATGTGTGCTTTACTTAAGTCCAACTTCCCCTAACAATAAAAAACATTAGTAAGCTTCCGCAGAAACCTAGGATAATCCCTGTAAACACTATTAAAATAAAGACTTAAGCCCCAACCTGAAATACCACAATTGCCAAACATCAACACTATACTATTCCTTCAAAGCACTCACAATTTGTGGTCGATATTTAGAGTTGCTCTCTCTCCCGGGCTCTAACTCCCTAAAGTCAGGCAGTGTCGCCTTCCTCGCCTCATCCCCAGCACCTGGCCGAGCCTGGCAGCTTGTTGTTGCTGCGTAGGCATGAAAGGATTCAATACAAAACAGGTGAGCTCAGCCAGTGCCAATGCTCTGGAAACTTCTGCCTCCTTCCGAGGTTAGGACATCCTTCCAAGCACACGCTTGAGTTCTGGCCTTTTCCCCCGCAGGGAGCGGCGGTGCGGCCGTGTGCAAGTCCCTCAGCATTGCTGTGCTGCACTTTCCTTCTCTGCACAGTGCGAAAGGCCGGAAGTAGCTGGGCCGGACGGTTGGGAGTTTACGTCAGGGCACCTTGGAAGGGAGGCTGGCCCACAGCGGCGCAGTCCCAGTGTTTGCTATGAGGATGTTCCTGGCCAGTCAGGCCGACACTGCTCACTTCGCTGTAGGACTCCGCACCGATTTTTAGTCATCAATTCATTCGCTCTTTCGTAATTATTTTCCAGAGACCATCTTGGCCAGGGGCCTTACCTGCGCTTTCTAATCTCCACAGGAAACACCTAGACCTCAAATGCAGACATCCAAGAACGTCCTCTTAAACATTAATTTGATTCTAGAATCCGGACTCCTCGTTTTCCCAAGAAGCTGTGGGTGGAATCTAACTACGAAGGCATGCAGCCCCGCGAGGCCACGAAGCTGGATCGGTGACTCATTCCACTGAGGATTGTGCCTATCGCTTCCACGCCGCGTCCCAGCATGGCCTAGGCATCATTGCGCAGGCGCGCGAGCACCGCCTTGGCGCCCTCGGGCACCTGGGGTCTACTGCGCAGGCGCGGGAGGCACAGCCTTGGCGCCCTCAAGTCTCCCTGGGGCCCACTGCGCAGGCGCAGGAGCAGGAGCACTACCCAGGTGTCCTCTTGGGCGGGAAGTTTGAACACTGGTCCACCTGAGCGTCGGACTGGTCAGGGCCCTGACTGGGCCGGGTTTCCCTGGCGGGGACGCGGCCTCAAAAACTTCTAACCCCAACCAGGAAGCAGATTTCCCTCCAAGTCGGAAGGGGGCTCCCGACAGCTCGGGCCCAGAAGCAGCTGTCAAGTCCACCCCAGAGGAAAGCCCGGGCCTTCCCAGCCCGCAGTCTGTCAGTCTGGTCTCTCACCGTACACCTGGCTCTGCTTTCTCATGTAGATTTGGGGGAGGCTGCCCGAGGCAGCCAGCGGGTAGATGTTGCTGATAAATGGCAGCCCCCTACGCGCGCGCCGGAGCAGGGAGAGCAGTGGAAAGAGCGTGCTTCCAAGCACCACTTCGCTTGCTTCAGCTCCGGGAGGGCCTGAAACTGGGACTGCAAATCCCCGCCGCCCTGGGACCAGCTCGCCCTTCAGCCTCCCCGCACTCCCATTGGCCCGATACGCCAGTTCTATGGCCATTGGTTAGCTGATTGAAGGGCCCTGGCGCTCCGTAGGACAGTAACTCCTGGATTTGCCTGGCTCTGAACCTGCTGTGAGGAGGTGGGTGCGACCTTCTGAATCTAGGCTCTACTCTACCACCGGTACGGCACCGAGCCTGAAGGCCTTTTATAGAGGGTTGACACCAAGGGCATTGAGGACATGTCAGCATCGCCTCCCTCACTGGGCTAGTGGATCTTCCCTCTCTATGGCCTGCCCTTTATTAAGGTGTCTTTTTTAGGCACGGGGTCCTAAACTAAAGAGATTATCAGCATTGAAGTTTTTTGCGGAACCTAATAATTTTCAAAATCTCCATGAGAGAATTGACCATCAATATCAAAAGAAAATAACCTTACTATTTTGCATGTTTTACTCATCCGATTTTCTTCCTCCTTATTGAAGCGGTTCGGAATGAGCCTCACCAAAATGTGCCATTTTGGCATGTGGGTTATTTTGAGCTGAAGACAATCAAGGCTTAAAAGATCCAGGAAGAACTTTTTACCTTTTCCTTAACTGCCTAAAATAACTTAGAGAGCCTGGTCTAGGAAGGGGGCTATCACCAGAGATAACTACAAAGAGTACGGGCTAGGTTTGGTAATCTGGGGGGAGGTTAGCAAGACCTGTTTGTTCAAGTCCTCAGTGTCCTATTGTCTCTGCATAGCATAACAAACATCTAATTGCTCTTCTTAAAGTCCTGTAAGTTATCCTCCTCTCCTTTGAAGCCCCAGGCCCTTATCTCATTCCCTAACTTAGTTTGGCATATATGCCTCAACTGCCAGACTTGCCCTTGGATCTCATATTTTTATGGTGCTCCTATACATATGAAATTAAATATGTTTTTCTCCTGTTAATCTATCTTATGTCAGTTTAATTAATAGAATAGCCACAAGAATCTAGGAGGGTAGGGGAAAATATCCCCCCCCCCCGTATGTTATGAGGCATTTTTGGGTGTGATCCCTTAAGAACATTAAGTAACATTTATGTGTTTAACTCAGATTAGCCTTCTTTCCATTCTGTGGTCTTCTAGTAAGTGGAAAAATAATTGTGAGAGATTATGCTAAATTTAGTCCTCAATTTTTTATCAGAGGCCAGTGGAGATGACCCAGGATGGATATGGGACTGCAGGTGGAAAACAGTGATGTTCAGGCACAAGGAACAGGGGAATACCACATGCAGGATGGTTGAGGTTAGTCCTGCCTGCTTTCCCCAACATCATCAGTTTGTAATGTCTTGGCTGGCCACAACTGTTACGCAGTATTGGTACTCAATTCAAAAATGTCCCCCTCTATCGTTTATTTTCAAAAAGGATTAATTTCTGTTCCAAAAATATCCTCCCATTCACCTAAAGTAAGGAACATTCTTGGGCATGCTCCCCCAGCTGTATTTGCAGAGGAGACCTGGAGACCTGACAGACTAACAGCACTGATGAGATGCCTTCTCCCCCACCCACATCATCCCTTGGGAGATAGTAGAGAGTGATCTCAAAAGTTACTAAACATCTCTCAGAATAAAGATCCTTCCTTGTCACCATTTATTATATTCTCTTAGTGCTTGGCAAAGAGAAATAGCTCCCTTTATTCCTCTTCTCCACATTTGCTCCTAGAGTGATAGAAAATGATAAACACATAAATAAGTTTTGTCTATGGATTTTAATATGACAGGGATGTTTGGTGGAACAAGAAATAAAGGATTTCACTATTTTATGGCAGGGATCCATCTTCAGTATATAGGGTAAAATGGGTACCTGGAGAAATGTGGAAGCCTTGTACACAATTCTGACATTTCTGTGTGCACAACAGTAATGGTTTCGACAGAGAACAGTGCTATTGTGCTCCAGCGAGAGCCTTTTTCTTAGCCTTTGGGAATTGTCCTTCCATATCTCATCCTGAAGGGAAGCATCAGGTGAGTGTCTCAAGGGCTCCTTGTCAGTTCATGGGCAGCTAAGACAGTGACCTGAGCCCTGGGTGCTTAGCTGACAATGAACAGTAATGCAGCCAACACCAGTGTGCCTCCTTTGCACATTCCATTATGTGCATTCACAGCTGTGTTTCATCAGAATTGAAAGAAGTAAGAGTCAAAGTAGTGTCAAGCCAAGCCATATTGGAACTTAAAAGAAAAAAGCTACTATCAGATGCTGACATATTAAAAATTTGATATCTTGTTTGTCATGGATTTTTAGCATTAATTTTGATTTTTGAAGTGTTATATTAAAATATTATTGAGATTTAGGGACTCCCTTAAATTTTCCTCCCAAGGTAAATGCCTCCCTTTCCTCATGCTAGTCCCAGAACTGGGAGGTAAAGTATCCAAATGATGATTTTGATGACAAAGTGGTATGTAGGAACAGGTTTGCCCACTTGGATTTTCCTGGCATTCCTGGAAATCAGGCACTGAGCAAGGACTGGCAAAGCAGTGGAGCCTCTGGGTGGGATTTGAGGAGCCTTATAGACGTCTCTCTTTGACCACTAAAGAAAAAAGTAACCCAATTTGCCTTAAGTTCAAGTTTTACCAAATATTTTATGAATTAAACATTCCCTAGAAAAAGCTAAATTGGCAAATGCAAACCCTGATAGCAGGAAGTGAGAGGAAGTTTCTAAAACTGCTTATCCATGCATGAGTTTATTTCAACATTTTCTTGGAGGCAAGACAGTATGGGAGGCATGATGACACTGATTTGTTGGAGGTGGTCCTGTGGTAATGATGATGGTGGTAGGTATGGATTTCAAGAAAGAGAGGCAGAAAGGAAAAGGAGGGTTTTAATGAGAAACTTATTTTCTTCACAAATTTTCCAAAGTCTAGACAGCTGTAGAGAGATCACATTTCTCCCAGGAGTCATTCCTGCCATGTCCTGGGGATGCTCAGCAGACCAACCCTGCCACTGCCTCTCCTCCAGCTCCCTTCTGGGCCATCCTCTAATCTTGACATCCTCTATCTTTTCCTGGTATTTAAATAGAAGTCTAAGTGGATGAACCCTATATGACCATCTTGTTGAGGACCCTTTTCCAAATGTGGTATCTGAGACTCAGAGGAAGTCTAATGCTCTATCCAAGGGCACACAGAACAGCATCAGCAAAACCAGAAATCTGGCCTCTGGACTTGCCACATGTTCCTTCTGTCATTCATCCCAAAATTATTCAGCACCTACTAGATTAGTTGCTAGGGATGTAATGGTGAACAAAATCAGTCATGGCCCCCACCTTCCTGGGATTTACAGTTTATTAGAAAATGCAAACATCAAATAATCCCCAATAGATATACCTTACAAACAGTTTTCTGAAGTAAAGAACAGTTCTGTAAGCCTGTATATACCACAGGAAATGTGATCAGTATTGGGGGTCAGAAACTGAAGTCTGGGGCATAGAACTAGTTTATTCCCAGGTACTTATCTTCCTCAGGATTATGTTCACTGAAAATTCTACTGAAATTTCTTCTCAAGCTACTGGTCTTCTGTGGGACAGTCTTCTGTGGGTAGGAAGGAAAAGGAAAGTGGATATAACAAAATCCATTCTTTAAAGTTTATAGATATCACTCAGAGCCACCTCAGTCTTAATTTTAAGGTCTCTTACTCTTGCTTTGCAAATGATTTTCATAAACATTCTTACATTGTTCTCCTGAAAACAGTAACTTGGAAGAAGCAAACAGTAGATTGAATTATTGTTAAATGTAACCATACCAATGTCAGAAATAATACCTGACAATCTAAATATGAAAAAGGAAATGATAATTATAAAATACAGATGTAAGAAAACAAAAAACATAGTCTCTAGGATTCTTTAGGTTGGGGAATATCAATCCCACATTTCTCAAAACCAAAGGTGAGGACATCACCTCTAGGACACAGAACACAATAATTCATGTTTTTGTTAATTAAATATACTCATCAAAGAAGACTAAAGTTATTTTAAGAACATTCTTTCATAAGAGTGCAAGGAAGTGTGTAATGTATTTTTAGAAGGTTTGACTAAGTTCCCAAAACACAAGGAAAATACTCCTAGCACTTGAAGGGTTGACTTCAGTTATCTAGAATATATCTTTCAGAAGCCCTGAGTTCCTGACAGTGATGATGAAGTACAGTGATGACCTGAATCCTCATGGCAGTGACTTGCTGAGGCAGTACGCATGCCCTAGCTCCTCTTTCACTGGTTTTGTAGATCAGTACTCTCAGAGGACATAAAAAAAGATTCATCTGGTCTTTGCCTCTGAGCCAAAAAATAATTTTAATCATTGTGGAACATAACCTGAGCCATTCTTTGATGTCCTGTGTGGAACTTGTCCACTTCTTGGAGTGACCAACCTGCTCCATCACACTGCATCTTGGGCCATCCTATTCAGCTTATTTTCTTCAAATAACTTTGAAAGTATCTCCCGTTCTTCAGATGAGACATTTGTAGGTGGCTGGTGGGACAGAGGTTTATTTCTCTGGGGTTTGAATACCAGCATTTTGAGTATGAGAGAGGGAGTGGGCAATTTTCTGGGCCTACAGGAGATGGAGGGCCATTAAGACTCCCCACAGGAATACCTGGCTTCCTACTTTCTGCCTACCCCAAATCATCCCACCCCAGGCTTGCTCCAGACTGCCTTCACTGGGGAGCCTTAAAATGCTCTAGACCATAGTGACCTACACATCTGAGCCACTCCAGCCTTCAATCCCTTATCCCTCTGATCAGCTTTCACTCTCAGTGCCTTCTCTTTTTCATTAATCCTTTGGTGAGAATGATTTCTGGAGGGTAAGATTCCTGTCTTATTCTCCTGAATCCCCCCATCCTTACACATGGTTAGGCACCATGGGCCCCAAATCCATGCCAGATGATTGGCACGGGGAAAGTCTCCTCTGTCAAGACTAGAGGGCCCTCTGGGGAGAGTGTTGCAAGCCGATTTGCAGGCTCCAACAGAAGACCTGTTTTGTCTCTAGGTTGATTCATCAGGCAAATGCTGGGAAGAATTTGCCCACAGCAAGGCATGGTACTATCTGCACTCAACTTGTTCTCAGAGAAGCAAGGACCCAGACACAAGGGCCAGTGTGTTTCAAAGAAGCAGGAATAAGGCCTACTGACCCCTGGTCTGAAGGGCATAGCACTCCTTCCTCTTTAACACTCTTTTCTGAGAATCTCTCACTCCTTCTATCTGGGAGATGAAGCAGTAATTTTCTTGATTATGCCTCCCACTGCAACGACACATCTTTGTGCCTCTTGGCTACACTTCTGGAAGGCATAGAGTGACCTGATATTGGAGGAAAGTATTGTAGCACAAAGCTTACAGCAACTTTAGAGGATTTCAGAATTGGAAGACACATTAGGAAGCATTCAGTGGTCACAGAACACAGATTTGTGTGCACAAACCACTCAAATATCATTTTGGTAAGAATTGCACAACAGCTCAGGTCCTGTGACAACACACAATCAATTTCCATCCCCCACGTCTCCCCCTTCCCCATGTAGGCTGAGATTATCAGAAAGATATAGCAGTAACATGCTGGTCATAACTGTGCCAAGATACCCTCACCAGCAGTTGCTAATTTTGAAGGGGAAACATTTAGCAACCCTTCAAAGAATTAACTGTAACTCTATCTTTGTGGAGTTAATGACTTTGTGCAATTGCACATATAATCATACCCATTTTCATTACTTTATATAAAGTGCTAAACAAAAAAAAAGCTCTAGGTTCTTCGCCACATTTCCCCCAAATACAAAATAAAATTGAGGGTATGTTGCATATTTCCAGTAAGAAAAAGGAAGCATTCAATCCACTTCAGGCTACATTTTACACATGTGAAAACTGAAGCCTTGCAAGAACAAATGACTTGCTCAAAGTCATACACTGGGTAGTTGGCAAGAATAGATCACAGTATGCTGCTTCCTGGGGCTATGCTCTTTCCATTTTCCCAGGCTGCTTCAACTGAGTGAGAATTAATCCTAAAATTTGATAATATGAGGCACTCCAATCCAAGGTGAGTTCACAGATGTTCGAGTTCCAATTTCAATAAAATGAATGAGTTTGTTTAAACAGATTTATCAAGGAGGGAGCTAAGATGGCAGCATAGTAGAAGGACCATTGGCTGACCTTGTCCCTTGAACACAGCTAGGTAACTATCAAATCATTCTGAATACCCAAGAAATTGACCTGAGCACTGACAGAACAAACTGCACAAAGAGAGGGATAAAAGAGCCCACATCGAGGAAGGTAGGAAGTACAGAGGCATGGTTTGGGGGAGAAACTGAGCGGGTGCTGTGAAAGGGAGGGAGCCCTGGCCACAGAGAAAGGTGAGAGAGTGGAGTGCACAGGGACGTGCACAAAGTCATTGGCTGGGAAAATGAGAGGGGCTGATTTTTATGAGTTTTTGTAACCAGCAAGGCTCAAAGACCAGAGTTTTAGAGGTCAGCAGGCTTGGCTGGGATACAGACCTGAGGGCACTGCCCTACTCCTGGAGAGAAGGCAGGCAAGCAACCTGGGGCAGATGGCATGATTTGAGGAACTCCTAAGGCACATGGGGAGACTGTTCACTCTTCTTAGATCACATCTGTGAGAGGTAGTAATGGCAGAGACACCTCTCCAGGGACAAACTAGCTGGTGGACACCCATTCCCCCATGACCACCCCTCAGCATAGGTGGAGAGACACCTGCTGAGGGCGGCTAACCTGGACATTGACTGTTTAGCCTGCTTTGCTTCAGATCCCACATCCCTGTGCTGTGGTGCCACTGCTCTTTTCGGTCAAACCTGCATCAGTTCAGTACAGCAAGACAGTCCCCCAGAAGACCCGTGCAGGTCCCTGCCACACCAAATCCATAAATTTAGATTTTTAAAAGTCATCAGGCTTAGCTAGGATAGAGCCCAAAGTGAACTGTGCTACTCCAGGCAGTCAAACAACCTGGAGACAGTGTGAAAACATCAATCTGAAAAATGCCTGGGGTGCACATGGGGAAATATTTGCTCTTCTGGGAGTGCTTCCCTGAGACCAGCAAGCATGGAGGCCTCTCTCTGGTGACAAAGGAGTTAGCTAGTGCCATTTCCCTCCCCTGCCCCTTAGCATAAACCAACTTCAGTAAACAGCATGATGCCAACACTGGCTGCCTAAATCTGCTTACACAAGTCCCACCCTCCTGCACTCTGCTGGTACTGCTTTTCTCTGGCAAGTGTGCCTAAGGACCATCACAGAGGGCCTCTTCCCCAGAAGACCAGCAGAAACCTCTGCATGCACCATGTCAACAAACCAGAGAGTTCTGCAAGGCTTCAGTTCTAGTGGAAGTAGCATCAGGTATCATTTAACAAGCAGACCAAAGCATGTCAATTTCAAACTTGCCACATTCTGGCTAAGGTCCAAACACTGCCCACTGCAGGCAAGGAAAACTTCTCCAGACCACTGACCTGAGGGATAAAGCAGCCAAAACACAGCAGCAGAGTAGATGCAGCACACACCAGAGAAGCACCACGCCCTAGATACTGTATGACCTTTTCTTCATAAAGTCATTACTCTCAGGAGCATTCCACATAACAGGCTTTTCTAGCACACAGAAAAAGAGACAGACAAAATGCCAAGATGGAAGAATTCATCCCAAAAGAAAGAACAAGAAAAGATCATGGCCAGAGATCTAATTGAAACAGATATAAGCAATATGCCTGATGGAGAACTTAAAGCACCAACCATAAGGATACTCACTGGGCCTGAGAAAAGCATGGAAGACATCAGGGAGACCATTACTGCAGAGATAAAAGAGTTAAAAAACAATCAGAAATTTAAAATGTAGTAACTGAGAGTCAAAACTGACTGGCTGTAATGACCACAAGGATGGACGAAGCAGAAGAATGAATAAGTGATATAGAAGATAGATTAGTGGAAAATAATGAAGCTGAACAAAAGAGAAGGAAGAACTATGGATCATGAGAAAAAACTTAGAGAACTCAGTGACTCCATCAAACGTAATAACATTCCTATCATAGGAGTCCCAGAAGAAGAGAGAGAAAAGGGGGCAGAAGGTTTATCTGAGAAAATAATAGCTGAAAATATCCCTAATCTGGGGGAAGGAAACAGACATCCAGATCCAGGAGGCAGAGAACTCCCATCAAAACAACAAAACTAGGCCATCACCAAGGTGATGGTAAATAAATGGTAAATACATTAATTTCCTGCTGCAAAACTGAAAGTTTCCCACACATTAATATCGTTGGGTTATTTATTGACATTTAATCTTTTCTTACAATCAATTTGGTCTTAAAAGACTTGACTACTTTTTATTTTCTTTATTTTAAATTTTTTTTAGTTTCAGAGGTAGATTTTAGTGATTCATCAGTTGCATATAACACCCAGCACTCATTACATCAAGTGCCTCCTTGATGCCCATCACCCAATAACCGCATCCCCCCTCCACCAAGCTCCCCTCCAGCAACCCTCAGTTTGTTTCCTATAATTAAGAGTCTCTTATGGTTTGTCTCCCTCTCTGATTTCATCTTATTTTATTTTTCCTTTCTTTCCGCTATGTTCATCTGTTTTGTTTCTTAAATTCCACATGAGTGAAATCATATGATATTTGTCTTTCTCTGACTTATTTCACTTAGCATAATAACTTCTAGTTCCATCCACATCATTGCAAATGGTAAGATTTCATTCTTTTTGATGGCTGAGTAATATTTCATTACACATACATACATACATACATACATACATACCACCTTTTCTTTATCCATTCATCTGTTGATGGACATGTGGGCACTTTCCATAGTTTGGCTATTGTGGACATTGCTGCTATAAACATTGGGGTGCAGGTGCCTCTTAGAATCACCATATTTGTATCCTTTGGATAAATACCTAGTAGTGCAATTGCTGGGTCCTAGGGTAGCTCTATTTTTAACTTTTTGAGGAAAATCCATACTGTTTTCCAGAGTGTCTGTACCAGTTTGCATTCCCACCAACAGTTTAAGAGGGTTGCCCTTTCTCCTCATCCTTCCCAACATCTGTTGTTTCCTGATTTGTTAATTTTAGCATTTTGACTGGTGAGAGGTGGTATTTCATTGTGGTTTTGATTTGTATTTCCCTAATGCTGAGTAATGTTGATCATTTTTCATGTGTCTGTTGATCATTTGTATGTCTTTGGAGAAATGTCTGTTCATGTCTCCTGCCCATTTCTTGATTGGATTATTTTTCTTTGGGTGTTGAGTATGATAAGTTCTTTATAGATTTTGGATATTAACCCTTTTTCCAATACGTCATTTGCAAATATCTTCTCCCATTCTGTAGGTTGTCTTTTAGTTTTGTCAACTGATTCCTTTGCTGTGCAAAAGCTTTTTATTTTGATGAAGTCCCAATAGTTCATTTTTGCTTTTGTTTCCCTCGCCTCCAGAGACATGTCTAGTAAGAAGTTGCTGTGGCCGAGGTCAAAGAGGTTGTTGCCTCTGTTCTCCTCTAGGATTGTGATGGATTCCTGTCTCACATTTAGGTCTTTCATCCATTTTGAGTCTATTTTTGTGTATGGTGTAAGAACGTGGTCCAGTTTCATTCTTCTGCACATGGCTGTCCAATTTTCCCAGCACCATTTGTTGAGGAGACTCCACTGATATTCTTTCCTGCATTGCCAAAGATTAGTTGACCATAGAGTTGAGGGTCCATTTCTGGGTTCTTTATTCTGTTCCGTTGATTAATGTGTCTGTTTTTGTGCCAGTACTACATCAAGACTATTATTCTGTTCCGTTGATCAATGTGTCTGTTTTTGTGCCAGTACTACATCAAGACTACTGTCTTGATGATTACAGCTTTGTAATAGAGCTTGAAGTCCCGAATTGTGATGCCACCAGCTTTGGTTTTCTTTTTCAACATCCCTTTGACTATTTGGGGTCCTACCAGGTTCCATACATATTTTAAAATTACTTGTTCCAGCTCTGTGAAAAATACTGATGGTATTTTGATAGGGATTGCATTGAATGTATAGATTGCTTTGGGTAGCATAGACATTTTAACAATATTTGTTCTTCCAATCCCTGAGCATCGGGTGTTTTTCCATTTCTTTGTGTCTTCCTCAATTTCTTTCATAAGTGTTCTATAGTTTTCAGAGTACAGATCCTTTACCTCTTTGACTAGGTTTATTCCTATGTATCTTATGGTTTTGGGTGCAATTGTAAAAGGGATTGACTCCTTAATTTCTCTTTCTTCTGTCTTATTGCTAGTGTATAGTAAGGCAACTGTTTTCTGTGCATTGATTTTATATCCTGCCACTTTGCTGAATTCCTGTATGAGTTCTAGCAATTTTGGGGTGGAGTCTTTTGGGTTTTCCACATAGAGTATTATGTTATCTGTGGAGAGTGAGAGTTTGACTTCTTCATTACTGATTTGGATACCTTTTATTTCTTTTTGTTGTCTGATTGTTGAGGCTTGGACTTCCAGTACTATGTTGAACAACAGGGGTGAGGGTGGACGTGTCTTTTGTGTTCCTCACCTTCGGGAAAAGCTCTCAGTTTTTCCCCATTAAGGATGATATTCTCTGTGGGTTTTTCATATATGGCTTTTATGCTATTGAGGTATGTTCCCTCTATCCCTACACTGCAAAGAGTTTTTATCAATAAACGATGCTGTATTTTGTCAAATGCTTTTTCTGCATCTATTGAGAGGATCATACGGTTTTTGTTCTTTTATTAATGTGGTATATCACATTAATTGATTTGTCGATGTTGACCACCCTTGTAGCCCAGGAATAAATCCCACTTTGTTGTGGTGAATAGTCCTTTTAATGTACTATTGGATCCTATTGGCTAGTATCTTGGTAAGAATTTTTGCACCCATGTTCATCAGAGATATTGGTCTGTAATTCTCCTTTTTGATGGGGTCTTTGTCTGATTTTGGGATCAAGGTAATGCTGGCTTCATAGAATGAGTTTGGGAGTTTTCTTTCTATTTCTCTTTTTTGAAAGAACCCACTTAGGATTCTGTCTCTCCCTCCCCTCTGCTCCTTCTCCCCTCCTCTCCCTGCACTTGCACATGCCTGTGTGCTCTCTGACTCTCTCAAAAGAAAGAAGAAAGGAAATATAGGTAGTTAATCCTCTCAGATTATTTTAGAATGTATTATAAAATACAACTTCTAAGGATGCCTGGGTGGTTCAGTTGGTTAAGTGGCTGCCTTTGGCTCAGGTCATGATCCCAGGGTCCTGGGATTGAGTCACACATTGGGCACCTTGTTCAGCAGGGAGCCTGCTTCTCCCTCCACCTGCTTGTTCTCTCTCTCTCTGCTTGTTCTCTCTCTCTCTCTGACAAATACATAAATAAAATCTTTAAAAAATTAAAAACAACTTTTACTTTTTAACTGAATTATGGAAATTGGCCATCATTTCCCAAATAAAAGTTATAAAAATGGTTATATGCTAAACTACAAGTAAGATAGTCATGGAGGAAATACCTTGATTGTTTAAAAAGCTCTTATATAAGAAAATCTTTGAAATGCTCATGAAATTATTAAGCAAAGGGCAAGAGGAATTACAACTGGTGAATGAAATATAATAAAAGTTCACGGGGTGCCTGGGTGGCTCAGTTGGTTAAGCGACTGCCTTTGGCTCAGGTCATGATCCTGGAGTCCTAGGATCGAGTCTCACATCAGGCTCCCTGCTCAGCAGGGAGTCTGCTTCTCTCTCTGACCCTCCCCCCTCTCATGTGCTCTCTCTCTCTCTCTCTCTCATTCTCACTCTTTCAAATAAATAAATAAAATCTTTAAAAAAATAATACAAGTTCACAACCTCACTCATAATAATAAATGCAAAATAGAATATCTATTTTGAATAGATATTCTATTTTGCATTTATTATTTCTAAAATTCATAGCAGCTTTATTGAGAAAAGACAACTGGACACAGCCCAGGTATCTATCAATAAACACCTATGGTATATGCACGCAGTGGAGTATAGTTCAGCAATAAAAAGGGAAAAACAATAAAAAGCCCTGCTGGTACTTGAAACAGGGAGGAATCTCAAAAACATGCTGAGTGAACGAATTCTTATCCCAAAGAGTACATATTGTATGATTCCATTGATATGAAGTTCTGGAATTGTCATAAGTAAACTATGATTCAGGAAATTGAAAACAGTGTTTGCCTTTGGGATGGGCGCAGGTATTAGGGGCAGGGTTTGATGGAAAGAGTCATGAAGCAACATCTTGGCATAATGGTGATGTCCTTTATATTGATAGAAGTTTGTGTTTCATAGGTGTTTGCACTTGTCAAAATTGATCAAATGGTATACTTAAGATTTATATATTTCATTGTATTTAAATTTTATGAAAAAAGCCTAGTAAATAAATATTGAACTCTAATGCAGTATGATATCTATGTGTACTAGAAGTGAATGCCAAGACTGTCTCTGTTGGTGTGTGCTGGGGGTCCTCCACCAGCATCCTTATGGACATCACAGTGAATGAGTTACTAGATGGCTGGGAGGTGGCCAGCTCTTGTGTAGTATGAATTGAGAATACCCTGGGCCTGGGTAAGTCTGGGAGCACCCGGTGAGAATGACTGTCCTTAGCTGAATTCAGATGCTTGATAACCTTCTGGCCTGCAGCGCTTCCTGCCTTCCTCTAGAGGATGGGCTGAGGTGTGTCAGCCTCTTTAATTCGCCCAGATGGGGGCAACAGGTAAACTAGCCTGGACTGGCTGACCAGTGTAGCTCTGCTAACAGAGGTCTGGCATAAGGCAGCTGTGCAAATGGCCTCCAGAGAGGCTGCCTCTGCCCTGATGAATGGGTGGGAAAGAGGAATGATCCCTCCTCCCAGGAGGAGTCTGGGGCGCAGCATCCACGGAGTTGTAGGCTGCAGTGAGGGGTGACTTGTTATTCTATGAGAGGGACACTGCAGTGGTTTTCACTCCTCCCTCTGTGGGTCACCTCGGCAATGCTGCCTTGGGAAGAGCAGTAGTCCCAAGAGAGGTGGTACCAGTACTGGGTGAGTCCGTCCATATCCCCCTTTGCCTACCACTTGGCTACCACCTGGTGTTTCAGTTAGACCAGCCCCTCTCTGTAGCCTTCCTGGACTCTGATTTTGATCTGGAGACTGTTTTAGAAGCTGCCAGTCTCTCCATGGGTAAACTTGATTATAGTCATGCTTCTACTCGGTTCTAATCATCCTCTGCCTCTGCCTGTGGTCATTCTCCTTGCTAGCTGTTTGGTGGCACCAAGTCTCTGTGCCCAAGGCTCCCAGAAGCAAAATAGCACCACAGGTGGGGCATCCTGTGCATCTTGAAAGGTCCAGTTTGGTGGAAACCTGGCTTGGTCCAAAGTTGGGTTGTGTCCGTTGGAAACCATCCCTAGATTGCAGCAGTGTGGCAGGCAATTTCAGGAAATGAGTATATTGGGGGTCTAGCCACCGGGGAACAGGTGAGGAGACACCCAGATCTGAATTCAAGTGAGGTTGGCAATGCTCAGCTCCTGCTGAGGGCATGGCTGACTCCCTGAAGAACCTCATGCTCTGTACCTGTCATTAAATGTCTCTGAGACAAGTAAGGTGAAGAGCATGTGTGTATTTCTCTGGGTTATTGACATTAATGATAACCTTGTGTTGGGAAAGATGGTCCCAGATTTCTCAATAACTGAGGAGGCACATAATGAGCCCTGCTTCAGTCATGTCCCACAGAAATCCCTCTGGGTACACTAGACCCATGGAATGGGGCACAGGCTCACCAATGCCCAGCAAAACCAGAAATCTCAGCCATGTCCCACGGAAATCCCTCTGGGTACACTAGACCCATGGAATGGGGCACAGGCTCGCCAATGCCCAGCAAAACCAGAAATCTCAGGCCTGGCTACCTCTCCCTGCACTTTAGAGCTACAAACCATTCCCATTCATGGACACCTTTGAACTTCAAGGCATCCCATTGGTGCAGAGGAAAGAGGCCTTAGAGAGGGGTCTCTTTACTTTGCTGAGGTCACACAGGGACAGAGATAGCAACCTCTTGGGAAAGGGCCCCAAAAGACACAAGGGACCCTAGGAGACATTCTGAGGAATGCCATGCACAAATGCAGAGTAGTGTGGACCCCAGAGACTTAAATTTGTAGAAGGAGACAAAACCAAAGAGTGCAGAAGGGGTGATTGCAACATCCCCACCCCCCCCGCCAACTCTACAGACCAGGAAGGGTGTGTGTAGAGATATTTCCTGAGGGAGGTATGAAGAGTTGGCAAGACTTAGAAATGGGGCCTGAAGAGACTTGGGGAGACTCACTTTGATTTCTGATGGGTGGTTCTCCCTCACAGACTCCTCCCCTAAGGAGGGTAAATCTCAGGTAGAGCAGCTGATCACCAGAAGATGGCAACAGAGAACTGTCCAGATGTGCTCTAAGAGCTCCTTCCAACATGAGTTAGATAATCCATAAAAAAGAAAACTCAGAAAGAAGAAGAAGATAGCAGGAGGGGAAGAATGAAGGGGAGTAAGTCGGAGGGGGAGACGAACCATGAGAGACGATGGACTCTGAGAAACAAACTGAGGGTTCTAGAGGGAAGGAGGGTGGGGGGATGGGTTAGCCTGGTGATGGGTATTAAGGAGGGCACATTCTGCGTGGAGCACTGGGTGTTATGCACAAACAATGAATCATGGAACACTACATCAAAAACTAATGATGTAATGTATGGTGATTAACATAATAATAAAAAAATGGAAAAAAAAAGAAAACTCAGGGGTGCCTGGGTGGCTCAGTTGGTTAAGTGTCTGCTTTCTGTTCAGGTCATGATCTTAGAGTCCTGGAATCGAGCCCCGCATTGGGCTCACTGCTCAGCTTCTTCCTATCCCTCTGCTGCTTCCCTTGCTTGTGTGTGCTTTCTCTCTCTCTGTCAAATAAATAAATTAAAAAAAAAAAAGAAAACTCATGTAGAACTTATGGAAATGTTTCTCATTTATGAATATCTAAATTCATCCAAGAAAGTAAGCATAATCCCTAAGGCTTAATTGCTGCTGAAATGCCTTGGGGACATTTGTTGCTCTTACTGTAATATTGAAAAAAACTGGTGACAGTGGATATCCTTGTTATGTTTACAAACTCAAAGGTAAAATAATTCACTATTAGACCATCAAATATGATGATAGCAGTGGGATATTTCATATCTTTTATCAGAATAAGAAAATTCTATTCTTAGTTTTCTGAGAGTTTTTATCAAGAAGGGTCTTAAATCTTATCAAATGCTTTTCCCACATCTATTGAGATGATCATATGTTGTTCTTCCTTTATTCTGTTAAAGTTGTAAATTATATAGTTTTTTTTTAATGTAAAACCAATCTCATGATCCAGGAATAAGCACCATTTGGTCACAATTACTGTTATTTTTTTCCATATTGATGGTTTTGCTTTGATTTTTTTGTATAGGATTACTGCATCTATATTAATGAGATACACTTGCTTGTATTTTGCTTTCCTTGTAATGTCTTTTCAAGTTTTGGTGGGATTATACTAGCCTCATTTAATGAGTGGGGAAATGGGGAAATGTTTGTTTTCCAAATAATTATTGTTCGATTGGTAATATTTCTCCCTTCATGGAGGTTTTTTTGTGAGAGGGATTTAAACTATACATTCAAGTTCTTTATCATATAGGACTATCCAGATTATCCATTTCTTCCTGTGTAAATTTTGATAACTTCTCTTTTTCAAGGAATTTTCCCATTTTATCTCAATTATCAAAATTACTGGCACAAAATTATTCATAATGTCTTCTTATTTTCTCTAGAATCTCTAGTGATGTTCCTCTTTTTATTCCTGATATTGGTAATTTATGTTCATTCTATTTTTGTCATGCTCAATTTTGTTAGTGTCTTGTAAATTGTATTAATCCTCTAAAGAACCAACTTTTTATTTTTTATATTTATTTTTTTTTAAGATTTTATTTATTTGAGAGAGAGAGAAAGCACATGAGTTGGGGGGAGGGTCAGAGGGAGAAGCAGACTCCCTGCCGAGCAGGGAGCCTGATGCAGGACTCGATCTAGGAACTCCAGGATCATGACCTGAGCCGAAGACAGTCACTTAACCAACTGAGCCACCCAGGCGCCCAAGAACCAACTTTTTAAAACGTTTATTTTTTTTTAGTAATCTCTATACCCAACGTGAGACTCAAACTTATGACCAGAGATCAAGAGTCACATGCCGTTCTGACTGAGCCAGTCAGGCTTCCTTCAGAGAACCAAATTTTGGCTTTGTTGATTTTTCTCTATTTTCTGTTTTCTATTTCAATAATTTCTGTTCTTTGTTACTTTCTTTTTTCTCCTTTCTTTGGGTTTAATTTGTTTTCTTTTTTCCTAGCATTTTTGAGATGAAAACTGGGGAAACTGATTCTCAATTTTTCATTTTTTAAAATGTATGTATTTAAAGCCATAATTTTTATAATTTTTAGCTGTAGCCCCACAAATTTTTCTAGTCCATATTTTCATTATCACTTCAAAATATTTTCCATTTTTATTATGATTTCTTCTTTATACATGGGTTATTTTGAAGTACATTGCTTAATTTCCAGATATTTGGGTATTTTAAAATCATTTTTCAATTATTGATTTTTAATTTATTTTCACAGTAGTCACAGAAATACTCTCTATGAGTCCAATTCTTTGAAATTTGTTGAGAATTGCTTTATGTTTAGCATATATTCTATTTTGGTAGATGTTCAATGTGTATTTGAAAAGATCGTGTATTCTGCAGTTGTTGAATATAGCATTTTCTATAGGTCAGTTAGGTCAAGTTGCTTAATTGTGTTCAAATCTCATACTGCATTTTTTTAAAACTGTTTTTTCTGTCAGCTACTGAGCTAAATGTGTTCAATTCTCCATCTATGATTGTGCATTTGTCTATTTCTCCTTAATTCAGTTAAATTTTGCTGTATGTATTTTGAAGTTATACTATTTAAAATTTAGGATTTTTTTCTTACTGTTGAATTGACTTATTTTAAGATATTGAAATGTCCTTTTTTATCACTAGTAATACTTCTTATCTTAAAGTCTGCTTATTTGATAATAATGTAGCCATATTGGATGCATTATGGTTAGTGTTTTTGTGGCATATCTTTTCCCATTCTTTTCTTTCTACATATTTAAACAGCATATAGCTAGGTCTTGCGTTTTTTTTTTAGACAGTCTGACAATCTTTGTGCTTAATTGGAATGTTTAGTCCATAATTTACATTTAATATAATTTCTGTTATAGTTAAGTTTGTCATTGTCCCATCTGGTCTTTGTTCCTTCATTCTTTTTTCTTATTTTGTTTTTTATGAACTAAGTTTCCTTCTTATTTCCTCCTTTCTCCTTCCTTCCTACTTGCCTTCTTTCTCTTGTCCTTTCCCTTCCCTTCATTTATTCTATTTAATTCTTCTATTAGCTTTTCCTAAAAAAATCTACTTTATTGATATATAATTTACATAAAATTAAATATACTCATTTTATAGTTTGGCAAGTTTTGACAAATATAGCCACCATTACAATCAAGATCTAGAATATTTTTATAATGCTAAATATGCTCTCTTGCAGTTAATTCCCTCTTCCCTAGTACCTGTCAAACATGGATTTATTTTCTCTCACTATAGCTTAGTTTTGCCAGTTCTAGTATTTTGTATAAATGGAAGCATATAAGATGTACTCTTTTGTGTCTTGCTTCTTTTACTCAGCATAATATTTTTTCAGATTTATTGATTTTATCGTATTTGAAGGCTGAGAACCCTTCCTAGCAGTGTATCAGAGTGCCTGTTTCTGCTCAGCCTAGACAACAGAGCATGCTGTCAAATTTTGAAGTTTTGCTCATCTGGTAGGTAAGCAATGTTATCTCAATAAATTTTAATTTGTAGTTGTTGTTGGAAGTGAAGCTAGAAATCTTTCACCTGCTAAGTTGCATTTGCACCTCTTTCTCTGGGAATTGTCTACTCTAGCCCATTCTTCTCTAATGTTGTTGGTTTTCTTCTCTATTTTTAAAAACTTTTTATATATTAAGGATACCAACCCTTTATCTATGATACAAGTTGCAAATTTCTTCCTAGTTTGCTGGGTTTTTTAAGCCTCACTTTCCTGTGGTTTTTTCTTCCCCTATGCAGAAGTTTTATTTATATGACATCAGATATCTCAGTCTTTTCTCGTTGTTTCTGAATTTTTTAGTCACAGTGAGGAAAGTTTTTTTCTACTTGCTGATATAGAGGAATTCTCTTCAGCTTTCTTCTAATACTTCTATGGTGTCATCATTTCTATTTAAACAAATGATCCATTTGGAGTTTATCCTACTGTATGGTGTGAGAAATGGATTTAATTTTATCTTTTTCTATAAAGCTATCCAGTTATATCAATATCACATTTTTAAAAAATCCACCTTTTCCTTACCCATTTAAATTACTGATTTTATTGCACAAATTACCATATGCTATTGGCTTATTCTTTTATTTTCTATTCTATATCATTCACCTATCTGTGCAATAATACTACACTTATCATTCCAGTGGCTTTTAAATTTATCTTCATATCTGATAGGGCCAGCCCCCACTTATTGCTTTCCTTTTTCAAGATTTTTCTGGTTATTATTTTTTCTTGGTTCTTCCAAATGAGCTTTATAGTGAACTTGTCTAGCTTGTAAAAATATATGCTTCTATTTTTATTGGAAATTTTATAAAGTAACTTAGGGAAAACTAACATAGATTTAATGTTAAGTCTTTCAACTCAAAAAGGAAGGAAATTTCTATTTGTTCAAACCTATGATGTGACTTTCAAGAGTGTCTTATTTTACACATTTAGGTTGTGGCTATTTCTTTTTCTAGGTATTTTCTTCTTTCCCTTTTTCTTTCTTTCCTTTTGTGTTTTTTTGTTTTGTTTTCCTATTTAAAATGGATTTTTCTTATCCATTATATCTCCTAACTACTTTTTGTTTTCATCTACGGAGATTAGTGGTTTTGTACACTGAGTTTATAATTAATTTATTATTTTATTAAAGCATAATTCTTATGATTCTTTTAGGTTTTCATTTAATTTTATCATCTACATCTAAAAATAAAGATGGATTTAGCTCTTCCTTTATAATTCTTATGCTTCTAATTGCTTCCTTTTGGTATAATTTCATTGGCCAAACTTCTAATATGTTAGATGTTAAATTCACACTTTTAACTGACATAGATATTTCATGCTATAAACCTCACTCTGATAACTACTATAGCTATATCCCACAGATTCTGATATGTTGTGTTTTTATTATTTTAAAAAAATTCTCTAGGTAAATTTGGATTTCTGTTGTGATCCAAGAGTTGTTTGATAGTGTAATTTTAAACTTTCTAGCTGAAAGATTTTTAGAAATTTTGTTATTAAATATCTATTTTAATACATTTTCCTTTTTCTTAAAATTCTAATTATTTTACTATAATATGCCTTGGTATCATCACTCTGGGCTGATTTTCCAGAGTATACAGAGTATCTTTTCAGTATGTAATTTCAAGTTATGTTTTATTTCAATATGGGTTTCTCCAGTGATTGTTTTTTTAGTATTCTGTTCTATTCAGTTGTTTAGGTATTCTTCTTTAGGAATTTATACACATCAACATACACACCATTTTGCTGATGTTCTGTATCACATTCTCTTAAATCTTTTTTAATTTTTCATATTTTTTAAATTAAAATTTTTCTCCTTTCCATTTCTGTTTCTTTTTATGTCCTAACCATGGTATTTACTAACATATTACTTCTAGTTTAGTCTTCATTTCCAAAATATTGTTTCTTTTATTTCTAATATATTTCTTAGTTTTGTAAGCTCCATTTTCAAATCTTCCTGTTCTTTTTGTTTCTCCAATAATATTTCTGAATTATTTTGATTCTAATTTAAGTTGTTTTTTAAAATAACTTCTTATTATTTTTAAAATTTCTTTTGGCTTATTTCTTTAAAATATTAGAATATAGTTTTCCGTTATTTTGTGGACATGTCTTTCTGGCTTGTTTTCATTGCTTGAAAGAATGTTATTCTGATCCTAATTTCCTTTTTTTCTGATAATAATTTTGAATGGATTTGATGCTTTTCTTCCCTATTGCTTATATTTCAGTGAGATGAATTTGCCTATAGTAGAAGGGAGGACAGCCAGCATAGTTGTTATAGCTTCAGAGTTCAAATGCTCAGTTTTCTGTCATTTATTTGAAATGTAAAAAAGAAAACAACAACAAAAAACAAAAAACAAAACTGGGGTTTATGAGATGTGCTGTCTCCTTTACCCTTTTCTTTCCTTTGATTCTGTTGTTCCTGCTCAATATGGGGACTCTGTCCTAGAAGTGAGACTTGGGTCCAGATCACCCCAGTACTCTCATGACTTAATGAGGTCCCCTTGCACTCACCTGCAGACTGTAGTCTACAAAGCTCCTCCCAGTCTGAACTGACGTTCTGTGGGAGACTATTTCTGCAATGCATATAAAGACAAAAGATTTCTAGTCATATCCAAATCATACATAATGAATAATGAAAAGAAATTTACCCAGTAGAAAATGTGCAAAGGTTACAAATAGGCAATCTATAGAGGAGGAAACCTGAATGTCAACTAAACCTATGAAAAGGTGCTTCGTCTCACCAGTAATTGGGAATGCTAATTAAAACATGAAAATGAAGTTTCATCTGATTCAGCACCAAGGACAAGACAATAAGCTACTATGATGATTACTGCAAAAAAAAAAAAAAGAATCAAATCTTGGTTTCTGCTAAAGAACAACCATCACCTCATAAGTATTCTGGGGGGAAAAAAGCCAGAAAAAAGATCTGGTGAGAAGAGATCTTAGTGCTCTCTCTCTGGCCTTTGCTTATACTATTTCCACATTCCAGAATATTCTCTATCCAATTCTTTATCTAGGTAATTACTATTCATCCTTCAGGTCTTATATTAATTGTCATCTTTTTCAGGAAATACCAGACTCCTCTTAGACTAAGATAGATGCCTCTAAGATGTGAGTCCTTGGCACTTTATACTTTCACTATTATAGCATTTTCCAAACGTTACTGTGATGGTCAGTTTTATGTGTCACCTCGGCTAGGCTATAGTACCAAGTTATTCAATCAAAGAGTAATCTAGGTGTTATTTATGAAGGTATTTTGTAGATCTGATCAACATCTACAATCTAAACCAACTCCTTGTACTAAATCTCTTTGTGTATATGTGTAAATATATATATCTACTGGTTTTGTTTCTCTGGTGGAATTTTGCCTGATAAAATTTCTATGCCAAATTATATAATTATCTATATCCTTTCATATTAAAGACACAATGGTGCCTATCTTTTGTTTACCTTTGTATTTTCTAGTGCCTGGAATATAGTATATGCTGAAAAGAAAGCTGTTGAAGAAACTAAAGAATTTCTTATCAAGATTGAAGAATGTAAAAGACCCAATATGGAAATCTTCAATACAGCTGTAGGGAACCCAGGTTAGTGTACTATGAGGTTGGAAAAGGAAGAGGCTAAAAGCCTTGTAGATGCTTATATGAAGTTATTTATTTATTTATTCATTCATTCATTTATTTATTCATTTATTCATTTATTTATTGCTTGCTTGCTTGCTTATATGAAGTTCTGACAAACACCAAAAAGTAACCTTTCACTCCTTGGAGAAATTATCCTTTTGGTAAGTCACTGGAGTGTCCCTCCAGTTTTCAAAGTTGTTAGCAAACACTGAAAGAAAGAAAGCTGACCTAGGAGGCAGTCATTTCTGTACTAAAAGGAAAGAGTTTACCAAATACTACTGATCTAGTTAAGTGGAAAAACTGATTTTTGTTTAAATGTAAATATTAATATATCAAGTAGCCCATAATCACATACTCTAGGAATCTTACCCATTTTCATTCCAGTGAAAACGTGAAAATAGAGCTTCATCTGATTCAGCACAAAAGATATTTCAATAACCTAGTATGATAATTGCAAAAGAATGAACAAGAATCTTGGCTTCTAATACAGAACAGACAATTACCTTGTAGGCATTTCAAAATAAAAAATGAAAAGAAGCCAGGAAAATATCAGATGACAAAGAAAGACATCATTACTTTTAAAAAATGCTAAAGATTGAAATTAGAAACAAACAAAAAACCTCCCGTGTCCTAAACTTATGCTTTCCCAAACAAGTCTGAAGGCTTACTATATTGCAAAAATTTGGGTTTTGATAAATACATGTAATCCCAGGCCCCACCCTATCCCAACTGCGCCTGGATCTCCAGGGATCTGGTCTGAGTATTGAATAGTTACTCTTCTCCTCAGGTGATTCTGATGCACACCTAAGTCTAGACTGTCAGTCTTCACAACATATCTTTGTTTTCCTTCATCTCACTGGTCAAGGTCATCTTCCTTCAGGAAGCCTTCTGTGATTTCTTTTATCTACAAGCAAGATTTCTGTGCTTCCTTTTATCTACTAACTCCTTATCTTAATATGGTATTAATCAGGGTGTGTCATTTTATACAACCATGAAGTTGAATTGGTAGAAGAATGGAGAAGAAAATAACACAATGTTTTAGTTCTCTCCATATTTGAACTTTAGCTCCTGCTTTGTTTTATTAGTTCAAGTATTCTCTCACAGAAAAACAGACACAGTAATATTCAAAAGCAAATCTATATGTAACCTGCATCCCTGGCAAGAAAAGTCCTGGGATACAGTTTCTGGGAGGGTATCACAGCTCAAATTGGAATGAGCCATTACTTAAGATTTTTTTTTACTGATAAGCTTTACATAACAAAACCCTTGACCCAAAATTTTAGAGAGTTAATTAATAACAAGAATTTAGGCTTAGAACAAAGCCCTAGGTTCTAATCCCAGCTGCAACCCTAAAGTGATTTTTGAAAAGTTGCTTTACCTTTCCACTCTCGATTTCATCATCAGTAAGTGAAAATACAATATCTTGTATGGAATAAGAACAACAATTATAATTATTATAGTTGTTATTGTGATCATTAGGTGCTATGCTTGCAACTACCACAGCTTTTAGTCATAGTAAGGACCAGCATGATTATTACATCTCCAGAAAGAAGACAAACTTGTGGTTCTAGCAAAATATTTTTTCAGAATCAGATCAAAGAAAAATGATAAAAGTTTGGTGTCCTGTTTCAAAAATCAACATACCATAATATTTTGAACTATTTATCTGTCTAGAGTTGAAGAAGGTATATTTTGACTGTGTAGATTATATTTTCCAGTAGTGGCTGCAATATTTTCCATCCCACCTGCTTTTTTTTAAAACCTGCCACATTTCCATCAAAGAGATGAGTTTATGTCCCTTCCTTTTAGATCTGGAAGGAACTTTGTGACTAGCTCAATGAATACACTACAGCAGATGGCACATGATGAGACTACTGAGACTAGGTCATAATAAGCAGTACAGCTTCCAACTAGCTCTGTCACTTGCACTTAGAATCCAAGTATTGTATCACAAGGAAGCCCAGGCCACAAAGAGTAATCCGTGTAGGCAAAATTAAGGATTCCCAACCATCATGCTGAGCTGAGCTTTCAACTGAAAGCCAGCGCCAACCAGTTGAGTGATCCATCTTGGAAATGGGTCCTTGAGCCCTCCGTCAAGCCATGGCCATATGATGCTGTGTGAAGCAGACATAAGCTTTCTTTGCCTAACCCTGAACTAATTTCAGATTTCTGAGCTAAATTAATGACTTTGTTTGTTTTAAACCATTTAAGTTTTGGAGTATTTTGTTCTGTAGCAATAGATTACTGGAACAATACCTAATTCTAAAGAACATGTTATGTCAATAGCACATGTCATCATTTCTTAAGTTACCCTGTGTGGTGTTAGGATGAAGTATTTGAGCATTTAATTCAGCTGAAGGATGTTATTCAAAGAAATGTAGGGGTTTCACTTGGAATTTATATAATGGGTATATTTGCTTAAGTTTGAAAAGAATGTGTGTTGGAAGATGTACATTACCATGCTATTTCTTTTTTTTTAATTTTTTTATTGTTACGTTAATCACCATACATTACATCATTAGTTTTGGATGTAGTGTTCCATGATTCATTGTTTGTGCATAACACCCAGTGCTCCACACAGAACGTGCCCTCTTTAATACCCATCACCAGGCTAACCCATCCCCCCACCTCCCTCCCCTCTAGAACCCTCAGTTTGTTTTTCAGAGTCCATCGTCTCTCATGGTTGGTCTCCCCCTCCGATTTCCCCCCCTTTATTCTTCCCCTCCTGCTATCTTCTTCTTCTTTTTTTTTCTTAACATATATTGCATTATTTGTTTCAGAGGTACAGAACTGTGATTCAACAGTCTTGCACAATTCACAGCACTCGCCATAGCACATACCCTCCCCAATGTCTATCACCCAGCCACCCCATCCCTCCCACCCCCCACCACTCCAGCAACCCTCAGTTTGTTTCCTGAGATTAAGAATTCCTCATATCAGTGAGATCATATGATACATGTCTTTCTCTGATTGACTTATTTCACTCAGCATAACACCCTCCAGTTCCATCCACGTCGTTGCAAATGGCAAGATCTCATTCCTTTTGATGGCTGTATAATATTCCATTGTGTATATATACCACATCTTCTTTATCCATTCATCTGTCGATGGACATCTTGGCTCTTTCCACAGTTTGGCTATTGTGGACATTGCTGCTCTAAACATTGGTACCATGCTATTTCTAATAGCAAGAAAAAGGAGACAATGTGATAATTATTAATAGGTAAAATATGGTAGGTACATCAACACATGTAATGCTATACAGGAACTAAAAACAAGATACGGATCTAAATTATAAGTGAAAAAATGATCCTATTTGTATTAAAATGTGTAAATATTTACCTAGTTGTGCAAAGAGAAGCATTTCTGAAAGGAGACTAAAAATCCCTCTGAGTATGGGACTGTGGAAATGAATCGGGAAATAACTTCTATTTCCTTTTCTACATTCTCTGTACTTTTAAATTCTTACTTTGAATTTGGGTTTTATAATAAAAATACTTTCAATTGCATAAAAATAGTACAGTTTTACTATAGAGTATTAGAATTACTTTTCAAGTTTTATTTAAAACAGAATTTCTTAACTGAAGGACATCGATAGGGATTCAAAGTACATTTGTCTTACTTGGGTGATCATATTGGTATACAACAGCTGTCACACATGGAGCCGCTGACTCCAGTGTGCTGAGGACAGGCAGCCAGGGCTTTCCTCTGGAATAGTAAAACTCTCTGAGAAAAACCAAGCAATTTGACCAAGTTCAATTCCATCATAGGAATCTGAAGAACCATAAACAGAACTAAAACAGCTTTTGCCTTTAACTTTCCCACAATAATCCTTATTCCCACAGCCAACATGATTTACTTATATCAGAAATAAAACACTCTATGTAACCATATATGCATAGCATGAAGAACTACACATGTTAATAGAGGGAACAGTGTTAGTTATGACCCCACCATCACTTAAACATTAAGAATTTTCTTACCAGTTCCCTGATGTATTGCTCAGGCTAAGGATAACATTACTCTGATTTTCTAGACACACATCAGCTAGGAGGTAGGGTAGGTAGCCAGGGTGCAGGTATATGGGGGGAAAGGCAACAATAGAGAATGAAATTGACCTCATATCATCTGTGACTCAGATGGAAATACCATAGATAATTAAGAATTTAATATTGTCAAACTAAATAATATTTCAGATAGTGTAAGTTCTATGAATAAGAATAAAGCTGAATAAAGTGGACAGAGAATGAACAAAGAAGGGATACCGTTTTGTGTATAGTGGTCAAGGAAGCCTTCACCAAGAAAGTGACATTTCAGCACAGTTCTGAAGGAAAGGAGGGAGATAGTCATACAGTCATTGAGAGGACAGGATTCTGGGCAAAATAAAAAATAAAAAAATTAGTAAGTGCTAAGACCCCAAGAAAGCCCATAGTGGAACCAGCAGTGGGTTAATTAGCAGAAAGGGAGATCAGAGGAATGATGTGCGGTCAGATCATGTAGTACCTCTTAGGCTACCATAAAGACTTTAACTTTTATTCTGAGTGGATGGGAAGCCTGTGAAAGGTTTTGAGCAGAGGCTAGATAAGACTTATGTTTTACAAGGATTGCTCCAGAATTGTCTATATAGCGAAAAAGGTTGAAACAGGGAGATCAGGTGGGAGATTGTAATAATCCAGGGAAAGCACGGTGGAGACTTGGATCAGGATGGAATCAGTGGAGATGGGAGAGAAGTGGTTAAACACAAGTAATCAAGAAAAAGGGAATATAAGTTATTTGATTTAATAATTAAACTCAGGGGTACCTGGGTGGCTCGGTTGGTTAAGCATCTATGCCTTCAGCTCAGGTCATGATCCCAGGGTCCTGGAATCAAGCCCCACGTCAGGCTCCCTGCTCAGGGGGGAGCCTGCTTTTCCCTCTCCCTCTGACCCCACCCCCAACTTGTGCACTCTCTCTCACTCTCTCTCAAATAAATAAAGTTAAAAAAATAATTCAACTCAAATCAAAAGACACCAGCTAACCAAACTTTTCAATCATCTGAGTAAAGGGGGATTAAGTAGGCAGGAAAGAAATGAGTAAATTAGAAACCAAAAAGATATATAGTGAAAGATATACATAGAAATAAAAAATAAATACTAAATAATGTTCTTTGAAAAGTCCAATCAAAGAAATTTTTGGTAAAGTAAGGAAAAGGAAAAGGGAAAATACAGATGCGTAACATTCAGAATGGAAAAAAAGATATAAACAAATATGAATACCTTAATTTATACTGAAATGTATAATTTGTTAATCATGCAAAAAATTAAAACTAACAAGTTTCATGAAAATATATGTGAATCAAGAATAGAACATTTTTGTATTCTTCAAGTAAATACCTAGCAGTGCAATTGCTGGATCATAGGGTAGTCACCCTGATGTTTATAGCAGCATTATCTAAATAGCCAAATTATGGAAACAACCCAAATGTCCCTCAACTGATGAATGGGTAAAGAAGAGGTGGTATATATACAGTGGAATATTACTTAGCCATCAGAAAGAATGAAATCTTGCCATTTGCAATGACATAGATGGAGCTAGAGAACATTATATTAAGGAAAATAAGTCAGAGAAAGATAAATACCGTATGATTTCACTCATATCTGGAATTTAAGAAACAAAACAAATAGCAAAGAGGGAAAAAAGAGAAGCAAAATGAGAAATAGACTCAACTATAGAGAACAAACTGATGGCTACCAGAGGAGAGGTGGGTGGGGGGATGGGGATGAAGGAGTGCACTTGTGATGAGCACCAGGTGCTGTATGGAAGTATTGAATCACTGTATTATACACCTGAAACTAATATTACACTATATGTTAATGAGAATTTGAATAAAAACTTAAAATAGATAGAATAACAACAGAGTAGAATAACCATAGCAGAAATTGAAAACCATGTTAAGAGCTATGTTATAAAAGGAATTCTGTGAGAATGTTTTAGAAGTGTATTATATAAAGGCACAGATAGTTCCCATGCTATTTACATTGACCTCAAACAGAAAAAGTTCAAAATTTGCCAAATTAGGGGCACCTGGTGGCTCAGTTGGTTAGGTGTCTGCCTTCGGCTCAGGTCATGATTCCAGGGTCGTGGAATCGAGCCCCGTGGCATGCTCCCTGCTCAGCAGGGAGCCTGCTTCTCCCTCGCCCTCTGTTCCCCTGCTCCTGCTCTCTCGCTCACTCTCTCTCTATCTCAAGTAAATAAATAAAATCTTTAAAAAAGTTTGCCAAATTATTTGATAACTTTGGCATAACCCCAACACTAACCTTAACAATAGTAGTACAAAATCCTAAATAAATCATGAACGAATTGAATTTGGAAGTGTATTTTAATACACATGCTCTGGCCAACTAGAGTTTATCAAGAAACAGTGTAGTGATTTAAAAGACCAGACTCTGGAGCCAGATAGCCTAGGAACAGGTTAGCATCTTGAGATGGATCTCCTAGTTGTATGGCTTTGATCAACCTCTTTAATCTCTCTGCATCTTGGTTTCCTCATCCATAAAATGGGGCTTATGAGTGTATCTATGCAGTCATTGTAAAATTTAAAAGTAAATTCTGTGGAGCACTTACTATAATAACTAGCATGTAGTAGGCACTCAAAAATATTAATTACTATTAATTTCTATGTTTGGAGATGTATTGTTTCTATTAGTAAGTTAAAGAAGAAAAACTATAAGATAATGTTGTTAGATACCAAAAGATATTTTGGTAAAATTAATATTCATTTATTTAAAAAAATTTCTAGTACACACTAAGAAGAAAGATACTTTCTTAACATGCTACAGAAACTCCATTTGAAATCTGTAGCCTTCATCATCAGGGATGCCTCTTTTTTATTTTATTTTATTTATTTATTTGACAGAGAGAGACACAGCGAGAGAGGGAACACAAGCAGGGGGAGTGGGAGAGGGAGAAGCAGGCTTCCCGCGGAGCAGGGAGCCCGATGTGGGGCTCAATCCCACGACCCTGGGATCATGACCTGAGCTGAAGGCAGACGCTTAACAACTGAGCCACCCAGGCGCCCCAACAGGGATGCCTCTTATCATCAACATTGTCAAGAAGTTCTACATAATACAAAAAGAACAAAAATATGAAATAAGATTTATTATTATTTACAGATGATCCATTTGTCTACCTGGAAAACCCATTGTGAGCCAAAATCCAAACAGGATTTTTTAAAAATTGAGAATTATTCTAACAATTAATAATTACTGTAATTATTCTGGAAGAAAAAAAGGTGTAAAAATTGCCAAGAGCATGTTGAGAAAGCAAAGTATGAGGTGCTTTTGCCCTACTAAACTGTTACTGGTGCATAGACACTAATACAAGACACAAGAAAGGCCAGAAGAAGATAGCATAGGATAAGGGTGATGTTTCAAATCAATGTGGGAATTATTGGTTAATTAATAAATGGTTTTGTGAAAAGTAAACATAATCTTATCATTAATAAAGTCTATTGCCCTTTTGTGAGTACAAATACTATGTTTTCTGAAATCCATCATATTGTCAGGTGGTATTCACAGAGCCAACTTTGAACCATGCATTTTGGAAGTGATTCCAAAAGCCAATGGCTTGTTGAGAAGCGTACATTAATCCTATAACAAGAATTCTTGATACATATATTTCACCAGCAGTTCCGTCAGTTTTTGTTTCACATAATTTGAGGCCACATTGTTGGGTGCACGTGTGCCTATTATCAATATATCTTCTTGCCACTTGGTTTCTTTTCCCATTAGATGATACCTTTCCTTTTCCAATAAGGTTTTTTCCCCTGAACTCTATTTTGATCATATATTATGAAGCTCGATTTATTTTTCTCCATATTTGTCTTATTTATCTTTTCCTACCCATTTATTTAAAAAAATTTTTTGAATCTTTCTATTCTAAGTATTTTTTTTTGTAGAAAACATCATTGCTAGATCCTTAAAAGAAAATGCAACTTGATAGTCTTGGTCTTTTATTTGGTGACTTTAATTTTTATAATTATATTAAAGCTATGTGAATATTTATCACTGCCATCTTTTCTCAAATTGTGCATTTACTTTATTTCAAGGGTCTTTTTCATGCTTTCCATTGAACAGAACAGATTCTGTTTCTCTACTTAAAATTTATGCATTCTTTTTAAGTTTTATGGTAGTTGCCTTAACATAAAAGACTCATACTCATGACATTTATTTTTCCTAAACATCAGTATCATGACCATCCATATATGCCACTACCCGATTTAGAAAATGATGCCTAAGGAAACAAAACCATAGCAGGTGCTGCCTTTATAACCCTTCCTCATGACATCTTCTTCCCACCCCCTCAAAGTTAATAACTTTTTAAAATATTATGTTTATTCTCCCTACATATGACTATGTTTTTACTACACATGTCTGTATACATAAATTATGTATAGTGATGTTATGCATGTTTTGAATTCAATACAAATGGTACCATCTGTATGTATCCTTTGCAAATTATTTTGCACTCAACATTGTATGTGAGATTTATCCAGGTTGATACATATATTTATATTCACTGTTCTATAGTGTATTGTACATATCCATTATTTGGATAAACCACAATTAATTTATCTAAGGTATAGATTATCAGCAGATAGATATGTAGATACATAGATGAGGTATATAAGTTTCAGAAGCAGGAGACTGGAATCAAAACAAAATGAAGATTCTTTAAGATGATTTTAAGGAGACAAAATGCAAATGAACTCATAAAAAGAAACAAGTACAGTTGCTAGACATTGAGCAAACTGACATAAAGCCCAAAATCTCAATAAAAGGAAAAACAAGATGTGGTACTAAAAATAGTTCCACCAACTAATGACCCCTGTATTAGTCTGCTCTAACAATCATTACAGAAAGGACAGGCTGGATGGCTTAACAATGGAAAGGTACTTCTCTCAGTTCTGGTTGCTGGAATTGCGAGATCAAAAGTCCCATCAGCATTGCTGTGTGGTGAAGTCTCACTTTCAGTCTTACACATGGTCGTCTACTCACTGTGTCCCCACCGGGCCCCTTCTCTGTGTGTGCATGGAGAGGGAAAGAGACACATCTCTGATATCTCTCTCTGTTTTTATAAGGACACCAGTCCTACCAGATCAGGACCCTATCCTTAGGACCTCACTTAATCTTAACTGCTCCCTAAGGCCCTATCTCCAAACACAGTCACATTGGGGGTTAGAACGTCAACATATGGTTTGTGGGGATACACAGTCACTTTATAACACTTCCAAATCATATATACCAGTTAGCTTTTGCCACAGATATATCACATATAAACAACCTCAAAATCCTCGTGGCTTTCAAAAGCAAGTACTTATTTTTCTTCGTCATGGGCATGTAGTAGGGATGAGGATGATCTCAGCTGGTGTTGGCTGCATGTGGATCTAGACTGCAGGTCAGGTGTAGGACCACAGGCCTCGTTTTGGAGTCCAGACTGAAAGGGTAAAGGACACCTAAGCATGTACTTTTCAAGGTGATGGCAGTATCACAAGAGCACAAAACCCAAACACATAAACACTTTTCAATTTTCCATGTCTACCAACATCGCATCAGCCTAATCAAGCTACTTGGCTAAGCCCAACATCAAGGGGCAGGATGTCCATTTCACCTACCATGTGGCCATGGCAAGACTAAGCACATATAATACTACCGTGCATAGTGAAGACTTGGGAGCAATAATTCAATCAGCCACAGCATATATTCTCAAGCTCTGAGTGTTTGCCATGAGTCTTAATGATACTAAAGGACATTCTTCTGCTACAATGGCCCAGTGGTTTTGAGTTGTCAGGACTGATGCTGCGGCCCAGCAGAAGTCTTCTGTCTGTCCATGTTGTGCTTTGATTCCTTACTACTCCTTACATAGCTTCTTAGGGTTCTGAGCCAGTGCACCATATGTCATGGTTTGAAGGTTCCATTAGTCACTCTCACTCTGTGAGTCTGAGTCAATGGAGAAGTATCCAGAGTTCTGGTGGGAATTCAATGCAGTATTAGCTTAGGTATTGGCGAAGTTGCTTTGGATCCCAGACTAAAATGGTTTCTCAGCTATTTCCCCTTCTGATTTGAACTTACTTGCTTAGACTCAGGTATCACTCCTAGAGAGCACCCTGCCTGTCCGCCTTGTTTACAGCGTGGGAGGAAGAAAAACTGGTCAGATGAATCTGGAGGAGGAGAATTGTAGGGCGAGAAGGGTGCTCAAACCAAAGAGCAGGCCTTGTGGAGGTCTTGAGGCAGGAGGTAGAGTCACTGGTGGCCATTGCAGAAGCATCCAGGCTTTTGAAGGGTTCACGGTCCAGGTGTCTGAATTGCTGAAGATGAAGGACCCTGGACAGTTTGTCCTGAAGAAAATCAAGCTGAGAAGGGACTTGAGAGTTGACCATAACATAAGAAAGAAGACATAACTCCATTCATTCATTCATTCATTCATTCATTTAATAAATAAATATTTGAGTGCTACCTTGTGCCAGGCATCCTGTTCTGTGTATTGAGAATTAAGCCATTAACAAAATAGTCATATCCCTGTTCATGTGGGACTTACACTATTTATGGAATAGGGTACAAACATCACACTAATTAAATAAAAATATATAATATACTTGAATAGAAGGTAGTAAGTGGTAAAGAGAAAAAAAAATAAGGTAGAGAAGAGGGTTAGGGTGTGTTGGCAAGGTGAGGTACAATTTCAGAAAGGATGGCCAGGTTAGATGACATTTGAGTAAAGATCTGGAGGAAATGGAGTATGGGGTGGGGGGCATTTTGCAACAGGTACGTCAAGGGCAAACACTTGAGGGGGTTGGTGCCCAGAGGGGCCGGTTGAAGCCTAGCAAGAAGGCCAGTGCGTGAGAGGGAAGTCCAAGATGAGGCCACGCAGGTCATGGGGTTGGTGATGAGGGGAGGGGAGGGAAGATCAGTGTGGAACTTGGAAGCTGCTGCAATGCCCCAGGTGTTTTGCATCAGACTCTTAAACATCATTAAAGCAAGAATGGTGTCTATCTTGTTCACCCTTGTATTTTTTCTGCCTAGAATGGAGTATATGCTCAAAAAACTTTCGAATCAAGTAAAGAATTTCTACTGAGACTCAAGGATATTAGAAGCCCTTATGAAAATTCTCAATACATTTTGGGTAAACCTGCTTAGTTCACTATGGGATTGGATTAGGAAGGGGCTAAAAGCTTTCTAGATGTTTCTAAGAAGTTCTAACAAATGCTAAATAGTAACAGTGAAGCCTTTGGGGAACTCATCCTTATGGTAAGTGATTGGAGTATCCATCCTGTTTTCAAAGTTGTAGTAAACACTTAAACAAAATTTATTCTAGGAGTCAGTCATTTCTGGTACTAAAATGAAAGGTTCAACCAAATACTACTGCTGCAGTTCAGTGGCAATAAACTTTGATATTTAAAGGAAGTGCAAATATTAATACATCAAGTACCCATAATTCTATTTTTAAATCTAATAAAAATATAGAAATGGTGTTTCATCTGATTCACTGCAAAAGATATTACAATAATCTAATATGATAATTGCAAAAGAATGAATCAGAATCTTGGCTTCTAATAATGAACAGAATTGCTTTGTAGGTATTCCAAAAAAAGAAGAAGAAAAAAAAGAAAGCCAGGAAAAAAATGATGGCACAGAGAATGACATCAAAAGTTTAAATATATGGTAAAAATTGAAATAAAAAAAATCTCCTGAGTTTTGCCCTAAAGCTATGTTTTCCAAAATACTTATTACATTAACATTATGTAGGTATTGATAAAAACACATTCCCAGGCCCCACCCCATGCCAAATGAATCTGAATTTCCGGAAATCAGGTCTGAGCATTGAATAGTATACTCTCCAGGTGATTTTGATGCACAGCCAGTTTGGGGTTGAACTCTAGACTGTCATCTGCACAATATATCTTTCTTTCTTTCTTTCTTTTTTTATTTCACTGATCAAGATCAGCTTCCTTCTGGAAGCATCCTGTAATTTGTTTTATATTAGCAAAATTTCTGTGCTCCCTTTTATCACCTAACTCCTTATCTTATTATGGCATTTAATCAATGGGTTATAGAATCATGAAATTGAATTGGTGGAATGGAGAAAAAGCAACACAATATTTTAGTTCTCTCCACATTGGATCTTTAGATTTTGCTTTTTTAGTTCAAGTATTCTGTCACATAGAACAATAGACATTGTTATATTCAAATGTAAATTTATATAAACTCACATCCCTGTCATGAAAGATCCTAGGATACAGTTTTTGGGGGAGGCTATCTCAGCTCACTTAGATTGAACCTGAGGATTTTTCTACTTATAAGCTTGACATGTAAATCATGACCCAAGCTTCTGACAGGTTTTAATTAATGGTGAGAACCTAGGTTTAGAACATGATTTAGGTTCAAGTCCCAGCTGTGACACTAATGTGATTTTTTAGAAAAAAATTGCTTAATTTTAAATTTAATTTAATTATGATTTAGAAAAGTTGCCTTCACCTTTCCACATCTAGATTTCATCATCAAGTGAAGATAAAATGTCTGATATGGAATAATAATAATAGCTAATAATCACTAGGTGCTCTATTAAATGGAAGGTGAATAGGAAAACAAAATAAATTGTTTCTCATCCATTAAAGAAAATTGGTGATCATGTAACTGCCCCAGCTTTTAGCCTCAATAGGAAGTTAAATTGAGTGTTCCAGAAAGAAAGACAAACTAATGGTTCTAGTAAAATACCTTTTCAGAATCAGATCAAAGGAAAGATAACAAAACTTGGATATCCTTGTTTCAAAAATCGACAACACCATTTTATTATGAATTATCTATCTGGAGTTGAAGAAGTTATCTCTTGACTGGCAGATTGTATTTTCCAGCAGTGCCTGTGCCTGCAATATTATTTCCCATCCTACCTGCTTTAAAAAAACAACAACAACAACCCTTGCCATATTCCCATTAAGAGATAAGAGTTTCTCTTCCTCTTAGACTGGATAGACCTTTGTGACTAGCTCAATGAATATAGTTCAGCAGGTGGCACATGATGAGACTTCTGAGGCTATGTCATAAAAGGCAGTCCAGCTTTGTCCTTGCTCTGACTCCTATGATTTCTGCCTTTGGAATTTCTCATGGCATGAGAAAGCCCAGGCCATGCAGAGAGACCCATGCAGAGAGAAACACAGGGTCCCCAGCCTTCAGCCCCAGCTATGCTCCCAAATGACAGCCAACAATAACCAGTTGATTAAGTCAACTTGGAAATGGGTTCTCTTGCTTTCAGTCAAAGCACCCCAGCAGATGCCAAGCTCTGCCCAAACTGCACATCTCTGAGCTAACAGAATGATTGTTTTTGTTTTAATTCACTAACTTTTGGAGTGGTTTTTTTTTATGAATCAAAAGATTTTCAGAAGAGTACATTGCTTAATTCTTTAGAACTCTTTTATCAGTACTACATGTCAGCATTTATGGAATAACATTGTGGGTTGTTAGGAAGTAATAATCAGGCATCCGATGAAACTAAAGGATGTTATTCAAAGCAGAGCTAGGATTCCTGCTCAGAATTGTATATTTATATATCTGTGTATTGTCAGAATACTTTTCCTTCCTCTCTTTTTGTTAGATGTTGAATAAATAAATGAATGAATGTATGAATATTGAAGATAGTCTAGTGTATGATTCAATTCAGGAGAAAGAGTAAGAGTAGTGAAGGGATTAGGGAATTAATTACAAAACTATGATAATAGATGAGTTGTTTGAGATTTAAGCCAATGTAGTACATCTAGCGCCCAGATCTTGGTTTCTTCTCTTCATCAGTTCCTGCTCTTCCTTCAATCCTCATCATTAGGACGACTTTCTTGGACCCCGAAAGTGGTTAAATCCCCTTGCTATATGTCCTCTAGCTCCATGCAAATTCCCTTCTATAATGCTCATCACCCCTGGCTGGAGGTGCTTGAGTGTGAGGCATGTCTTTCTTGGTTGCTTCTCCATCCCCAGCACACAGCAGTGTAACCACACAGGTTACTGTACACAGGTACAGCCCCACAGGGGCTGCTCTCTCTCTTCACTGATTTGAATTGCAGGCAGTTGCTCTAGGACACATAGTTGGTTTGTGTTTCTCACTGGTTTTAGCGTTTTGGTTTTTTGGCCGTTAATTTCTTTCATGTAGCATTATCGGATGGCTAGAGATTTTATAAATTCCCTTTCTACTCCTCCAGAGTGAATACAACGTGTGGGAGAATGGAGCTACTCACAAATATAAAATTGTATTATCTGATTAAATAATACAATCAGAAAACGACGACTAACCTGATTCTCTTAAGTGTCCCTGTGGGCACATGCTTGGAAAACACATGTGTTTATTATCCATTTTCTTTCTTACCCCACAACCCTTCTCTCTTTGACTAATTCCTGTCTGTTTTTTACAACATGGCAGGGCTATCACTTCAGACAATTTGCACCTAGGCTGTCTAAATGACAACTTCATTCCCAGTGTCAAGTATAATGGTATCTAATACATGGTAGGAGCTCAATAAATGTTGTTGAATGGATGAGTGAGTGAATGAATGAATGAATGAAGGGATGTTGGGGAGATTTGATGTAGGATCTTGTTCAGGGGAAAGATCAGGAATAAAGAGATGATGGAATCAATCCCAAAGCTGTATTGCGTTCTTTGACATTTAACCTGACTGAAAGATGCAGCACACCTAGCACTCAGAAACTGGTTTCTAAATACCATTCTCCAATAAAATGAAGCAGGAATTTTTGCAGAAATGGTTGATTCTAAGACTGAGGCAGGGAAAATACAGATGAGCCTGGAGCATCATAGAGTGCCAGAAAGTAAGGAACTACTCATGTGGCCATAAGTGTGGGCAGAACTTAGTGACTGTCATGTAACAGACAGAATATGGAAAGGGAACTTAAGTAACTTTACTAACAGGCAAAACCTGGCAGGCACTACCTTAACCAAGACATCAAGGTTAATATCATTAGGAATACATATTGACATCATGGACTCTCTGATACAATCAGTGAGAAAGATACCTCTCCTTCTGGGATATTCTTCCCCCAAGATCCCTAACCTCTATCAAATTACACACACAAAAATTAGATAACAAGTGCCTGACCAGTGTATTCAAAAGTATCAAGATCATGGTGGTGCCTGGGTGGCTCAGATGGTTAAGCATCTGCCTTCGGCTCCGGTCATGATCCCAGGGTCCTGGGTTCAGGCCCCGCATTGGGCTCCCTGCTCAGCGGGGAGTCTGCCTCTCCCTCTCCCTCTGCGTTCAGCTACCCCTGCTTGTGCTCTCTCTCTGTCAAATAAATAAATAAAATCTTAAAAAAAAAGAATAAAAAAAAGCATCAAGATCATGAAAAACAAGGAAATATTGAGAAGCTGTTAAAGAATCAGAGAAGACTAAGGAGACATGACAACTAAACCCAGTGTGGTATCCTGGAACAGAAAAGATATTACTGGAAAGGCTGATGAAGTCTAAATGAAGTCTATGGTTTAGTTATTATTTCTGTACCAATGTTAATTTCTTAGTTTGAGAAGTGGGCCATGTTTATGTCAAATGGTAACACCATGAGAAACTGGTGAAGGGAAGGGTATATGGGAAATCTGTGTTATCTTTGCACTTCATCTGAAAATCTAAATTTATTAAAAAAAAAGATTCACACAAGACTTGGCTGCAGTGTCCACTTACAGGGAGTATAGGAGGGGGGGAAGGAGGCCAGTCTGATTTGGGGTCCATGAAATCTTGCCCCTCTAGCAGTGCATATATAATGCTACCCTTATCTGCATAGTGCTTTGAATTTTATGGAAGGACTTCACACCCTTAAACTCACTTGACCCTTTCCATCAAGAGGAATGATAGCCAAGAAAGATGCTTAAGTTCATAGGGGACTAAAGTGAGCCTCTCTGCAAGACCTTATGTTAAAACGAGTATCTCACATTTAATGCTTGGGATTTGGCATCTGTAGAGACCAAGGTGCGGACTCTGAAAGAAACTGATCTGGAAGAAGACTGTCACATCATTAATTGACACAAACTAAGGGAAGAATCCAACAGGGGTGGCATCCCAAACACTATGAATTGTTAGCATGTTTGCAGGAGGGACCAGGGGGATGTAGGCCCAAGCCTCGTCTTATAAACTCAGATAATGGGATCTTCTCTTTGGTAAAGATCAATGCCTTAGGCTGCTTTGTTTTTTTCTGATTCTGTTCTGTCTGATCAAGTAATTAAGGTTTAAAGAAAGAACATTGATTACCCTTGTATTTAGCATTGAGCTAGAAAATTTAAAAGCTTTATGTTTTTTAATTTTCTCAAAACACGATGAAGTAAGCATTATTGCCCAAGGTTACATGGGGAAATGAGAGACCTATACAGAGGTTAAGCAGCAAACCTGGTTCCCTAGTAAGTAGCAGAGCTGGGAATCAAATCCAGGTGTATCTGATGCTCTGGCCCAGTTTCATTCCAGCCCCGGATGGTAAGTACACAGGGAAATGCCCCTCAGCCCCACTGTGCTCTTTAACCATCCAGCCTGATGGTAAGATGTTGGGAACTCCTGGCAAAAACTGGCTGACTGGGGCACCTGGGTGGCTCAGTCAGTTGGGCATCTGCCTTCGGCTTGGGTCATGATCTCGGGGTCCTGGGATTGAGCCCCAAGTCAGGCTCCCTGCTCAGTGGAGAGCCTGCTTCTCCCTCTCCCTCTGCCCCTTCTCCCTGCTCTTACTCTATCTCAAACAAACAAACAAACAAATACATCTTAAAAAAAAAACCAAAAAACTGGCTGACCACTCTCTGGGACTGCATGATGGAGCACCCATTGTTTTGTGGCAGAAACCCCATTTACCTTTTGAAGACAACAAGCTCTGTACTGAATGGACAAGTGGTGACTTCCCAATATCCATTTCCCCTTCTCTTGTCAGTTCTCCTGATAATTTGTTTAACCCTACCTACCCTACCCAACCCAAGCCCTTTTGATTAAAGCTAACTCCACACCGGGCTTTTTTTTTTTTTATGTTATGTTAATCACTATACATTACATCATTAGTTTTTGATGTAGTGTTCCATGATTCATTGTTTGTGTATAACACCCAGTGCTCCATTCAATACGTGCCCTCTTTAATACCCTGGCTTTTAAGGCAGGACATGGGATCCAGATTAGTGTGACCCCACTCTCTGGCCTCAGGGTCTGGTGGAGGGATGGGCATGCTATCAAAAATTGGGTCAAAGAGCCTAAGAATTCGTTTGCTGGAAGCCTCTGGGAAATATGCCTCTTCGTTCCTCTGAGGGGCTATTAGAGACATTCTTTCCTTTTTTTCTGTGATAGAAATGAGGAAGCATTGCAGCTAATCAGTTTGCTAAAGTGAAGTGGAGTCAGTCTTTGGGGAAAGTTGCACGTGGAACAGACAAGTTACAATAAACCACACTTTTTGCTCTTCCCACCTTCCTCATGAGGTAATCAATTTCTTGTATGACTTAATCCACTTTGAGTTATTTTTTACCTTATTTTTTTTAAGATTTTATTTATTTGTCAGAGAGAGAGAGAGAGACCACAGCAGGGGGAGCAGCAGGCAGAGGGAGAAGCAGGCTCCCCGCTGAGCAAGGAGCCCGATGTGGGGCTCAGTCCTAGGACCCTGGGATCATGACCTGAGCTGAAGGCAGATGCTTAACGACTGAGCCACCCAGGCACCCCTTTTTACCTTATTTTAAAAATCTTATTTAGAATCTAAATCATCTTCACTGACAACTTCCAAACTAAATTTTATGAACGTTAGCCAGTAAGTAGGGTAACCATATAATTTATTGTAAAATCAGAACTTTTTTCAGGGACTATGGGAGCTATTAATAATTGCCGAGGAACAACAGGTGTGAGTTGGGACCATCCTGGACAGACTGATACATGTTGTGGTCACTCTACCACTGAAGCATATGCTGGTTGCAATTCTGTCAGTGAATAAGTTGTAAGACTTTGGGCAATTGATGCTAGATCTCTGGATATCAGTTTTTTAATATGTGGAATGAAATACGACATTCTGTGAGTCTAGGAGGTTTGTCTTTAGTCTGTACTATCCTGAGCTCACTGCTGGACTGGGACTCTGAAACTGCAATGTTCCTTACAGCAGAAATAGTGATGTAATAGTAATAATAATAATAGTCACTTTATTAGTCAGCTATTACTGCAATAATGCTGCATAACTAACAATCATAGAAATCTCAGTGGCTTACATCAACATTAATCTTTTTTGCTGATGATTCTGCAGAGAAATTTTCATTTGGCTGATCTCACTTGAGCTTGCTTGTACCCAGGCTGAAGAATCAATGACTTCTTGAAACATGCTTTTCTCATGGCACAGGGTGAAAGCCCCAAGAAGCCTGAAAAAAAAAAATTCAAGCACGTTTAAAGCCTTAGGTCTGACATATGTTATATCCGCTCACATTCCATTGGCCAAAGCAAGTTAGATGGTCAAACTCAATGTTACCAGGGCTAGCCAATACAATTCACTTCAAGAAGGAGACATTGAAAAGTCACATGGTGAAGGGTTTACATATATAAATCCACTGTAGGGTGGAAGTGAAGATTTGGTTACAATAATTGGATCTAAATTCTACCATGCATTGGATACTCAGTTACCAGGCACTCAAAATACATTGTATCATTAATCTTCACAACACTTACATGGAATACATGTTAATATTTGCTTGTTGGATGAGTGTTTCCTTATTGGGCTGTGCACAGTGATTCCTTTGTAAAAGAGTTCTGATATTCAGGCTCCTGGAGAGCAGGTAAAGTAGCTGGAGGACTCTGTTAAGCATGAAGAGGGAGCTGGAGTTATTTCTTAAACTCATATAAGCAAGATGCACATCTGATCCCAGAGCAGCCAATGAACAGGAGAGCCTTGGTTTAGGTTGGAGGAGAAATTCCACTGTGGATGCTCGCCCTCCTTCTCCATCCCCCATTCATCCACTGTGGACCTCCCTCTCAGGATCACTTCCTGTATGTCAGTATTAAATTTGTCCCTTCCCCTCCCCCCAGCACAGGCACAAGACCTGTGGCAGCTACACAGGTTAACATACTGCATGTTTCCTCATTGGGATTTTGCTATTCCACCAACCCTTATGTGGATATTAGAGAAGAATTAATGAACAAAAATTAGAAACCACAAAAGACGATAATAAAAATTATAAAACGGTACATTTGATATCTAAGCATTCAAATGATGGGATTGCTAGCCTCAAGGAAAAAGTGAAAGGGGGAGAATCTAGGACAAGGGTGATTTTCAGTCAATGTTCAAATCCTTCCTCCTCCCACACATTTCCAAAACCATTTCCATGTCATAGTCTGGAGCCTCAAATCTTGAGTAGTTTACCAAGTCATTATTCTTTAAAGGATGGGTGAGAAAACCTAATTTTCTATTTAATAAATAATGCCCTCTAACAATTAGTACAAGATGTTAGACCATATAATCTTATTTTATCTCACATTACTGAATATCTATTATATGCCAGGCACTACACTAGGTCAAAGTGACAATACACAGTCCATAGCATATATATATATATACACAGATTTAATCTTTGAGGTGTTGACAGTGCTCTGAGTTATGAATAAGTACTAAGAGACACAATAGAGAAATTATTTCTTATGGAGGGAGGAGCAAGGCCAGAATAGGCACCTTGAAATCTAAGAGAGAAGAGGAAGATGGACAGTTTGAGATTTTGAGAAGAATGTAAAATGGCACAGAGTATGAAAACACAGTGTCTCCCTCAGAGCTGTGGGTAGTTCCTGCAAGGCTGCCTCAGGGACTGCTGTGGCTGGGGAGTGTTACGGATTGAATTGGGTCTCCCCAAAGAGGATGTGTTGAAGTCTTAACCAGAATTGACTATATTTGGGAATAAGATCTTAGCAGAAGTAATCAAGTAGAACCGAGGTCAATAGTGTGGCGTCCTTATGGAAGGGGCAAATTTGGACACAGGCAGACATGCTCATGGGGAAGACGATGGGAAGGGTCTCAGGGAGAACACCCTGGGAAGATGGACGGTTGGAGTGATGCATCTGTAACACAAAGCACACCAAAGATGCCAGCAAACCAGAAGTTAGAGGCAGGAAAGGATTCCCCCACAGCTTTCAGAGGGAGCACAGCACTGCTGACACATAGATTTCTGACTTCTAGCCCCCAGAACTGCGAGACAACACATTTCTGTTGGTGTAAGATGCCCAGTTTGTGATACTTCTTACAGCAGCCCTAGGAGACTCACACAGGGAGTTAAGTTGCTGTTGCTTAGGGTTCTGGACTGCCCCCTCCCCGACCCCCGTTTCAAACACACTGTCTTTCATTTTATGCTTCTGCTTCAGGGTTCGTTTGAGAAGTGGGGTTTCATTTATTTTTATTTTTTTTAAATTTTTTGGGGGGGTTTCATTTATAAAGTGGACATCAAAACCACAGGTATAGAGCTTTGGGAGTGTGTTAGGTGGATATTTCCAGTTGCAAGTCACCAAAGCCTAGGTCCAATGCCTTAAACAGTCAAGAGGATATATGATGGGTGTAATTTTACAAGTCTGCAGGTGATGTGAGGTCCAGGGCAGTGTGACAGAGATATTGATCAAGGCTCTGACTCCCTTTGTGTGCAGTCTTCTGTAGGCTTTTCACGTCATGGTTTCCTCCTCAAGTGGGCTCCTTTTAAAGGAGTCAAACAGCTGCCGGAGTCCCAGCTTTGCCCCAGAGCACACTCGGCAGAGTAGGGAAGAATAGCTTTGACTGGGTGCTCCCAGCCAAGGCCTGGAGGTTCTTGCTGATTCCTTGAGCCTGCACTGATGACAGGCCTGTGTTCTGCACCCTCTGTGACAGGAGGGAAGGATTTGCCCTGATTGCCTTAGTCCACGGTTTCCATTACCTTTCGCTCCATAACAGAACACCCCAAAATTTAGTGGCGCAAAACCACAACATGGTATTGGTTCATTATTCTATGGGTCAGGAATTTGGGTAGGACTATCTTGCGAGTGCTGTTGGCTGGGCTCAGTCACATGCTTGGAGTCACTTGGCAAGTCAACTCAGGGCTGGCTGGTCCTGGAGGGTGTCAGTCACAGGTCTGCTGCTTGTCTGGGCTGCCTGGGTCCTCTTCTTTTCAGTATGTCCTCTCCAGCAAGCCAGCTTGGGCTTACTCTCATGTGCGCCAGCATTCTGGGAGGGTGAACACAGAAGCTGTAAGGCTTCTTGACATCTACACTTGAGAACAGTGTGATGTAATTTCTGTTGCATTATAATGGAAAAACCAAGTCCCGACCTCTTGATGGGAACTTCTTTAAGAACTTAGGATGTTAAAAAAAAAAAAAAGAATTTATGATGTTTAAAATCTATCACACCACCTTTACAACTGGGGGAGGGGGGCTCAAATCACCCAAACCACATAACTCCTGAACAGAATGGACATTAGGGAGAAGATTGGCTAGAAGCTGGAGAGGAGGCTAAAAGGTAGATTGAAATTAGGTTGTGAGGGGCTCTGTTTGCCTTGCTAAGTATTGTAGGAGTGCTGAAATGCTGACCTCCATCTTTGGCCCTTCATCCTGTGCATGTCGCCTCAATGACCTCTCTCAGGGCTCTGTGTTTCAGGCTCCTTGGAGGTTAATGTATCCGCTGACCGGCCACAGGGAGGCTTGTTCTGATCTTCCCAAAATGGCACTCAGAGGGCACCACTTTAGATACCTAGTAGTGAGAGAACTGGTGTACAGGTGGCACCACCTTAGATAAATACCTTTTGACTTTGCCATAATGCCCCTTGCTCTTTAAAAGCTGTGGATTGAGGTCCAGAGTGAGCAGAGAATAGCTGCGTAGTGCCTGTATTGTTCATCTGCCATATCTACCTTGTCAGTAAGTTACCCTGAATAAATCTCTGTGTAAAAGGTACAGAGTGACCTGTGTCATGCTTTGGTTTCAAAGTGCCTTCTCAGTTTGGAGGTTACTTTCCTGTCCCTCCTCCACCTTCTAACAGGTGGAGTTTACCTTTTGGCTTGTGCATTTTACCATGTTTTCTGTGACAACATAATTAGTGATTCTGATGCATTCCAATTAGTAAACACGATTTAGAAGTGAGTCATCGTGGTTGTTTTTCTCAACCTGCAGATTAAGCATGAGTAATGTTTCCGGGGGGTTGGGGGGGCAATGGTCTTTCCTCTTAGGGAGTGGGCTTGGTTGTAACTCACAGTCCCAGGCAATGGGGAGCCACTAATGTCCTGTTCCTAATTGCAGGGCAGACTTTCTATTCTGAGATTCAGTCTTAAGGTGCTCACAGGAGCTCTGAAATGTACTCACACCCTCCTTTATTTCCCCCAGTGTGGCACATATGTTGCTAGTTTGCAATTTTCCAGTTTCCGGCAGCACATTATGCCCAGAAACAATTTTTCTTCCTGTTGGCCTAGTCTGTGGGGCCGAGACCACCCCTGGTGCTCACACACCATTCTCGCTGTCATGTTTTTTTTTCTTGCTTTCTGGCCTTGACCAGGACAGCCCAGTCCATCCAATATATTTGTATATCAACCAGGGGGATGGCCACAATTCAATCCTCTTTCCTTTGAAAACTCTTCCAAGCATATTGCAACTGATATAATCTCCAATGACTAAATGAAAACAAACATGAACATATTGACAGGGGAGGGTAATGTATCGGTGGCATCTGAACTGCAGTTATGTGGAAATCTCACTAAATGCCACTGGGCTTTATGTAACTTGTCCAAGAAATATGGGATTCACCTTGTTTGTGTTGAAAAGAAGTGAATTAATATTGTATAAATGAACAAGATAACCCTGTGCAGCATACCTGAGGATAGAAAAGTTTAGGGACATGGATAATTTTCCCTGGTGGATAATCTCCATTCTTCACTCAAAGAGTCCTGGATCCCAGGAAGGTGCCAGTGAGAGTTGATAATCGGTGCCTTAAACTAGGATCCTGCCATACCCTGGGGGGGAAGATACCTGAGCCCACAGGAAGAGTTTCAAAGACTGATAACTTCTCTCTTAAACTCAGCAGGACTAAGATTATGAGGAATCCTCTGGGGGACTAGAACAGAGCCAGGGATGAAGGTCGGGGAGAGGGGATGGAGGAAGTTAACAGGGAAGAGGGAAACCCTCTATTACTTCCTATTGGGGCCTTTCCCAATTGAAAATCCCACCCTGGAGCCTGCAATATTTCCTGCAGGGTTCCTGGCTGGGCCTCCCCAACCAGGAGTGGTTAGTCTACAAGGAAGACCTGGAGCCTTGTGTCTCTCACTGGAGCCAATGGCTGCTGTCACTGCTGCAATCACTGGTCCATATGGACAACTCATTTCTGCTCCTGCAATCCCACTGGAGACCACTCTTGCTCACTTCCATGTGGCTAATGGAACCTGGGCTCTGGAGGAAAGGGAGGTTATTTACAGTGAATTATTTAATTAGAACCAGGAGCAAGGGCCACTTCTGCCATTGTCTGGCAGGCTAATCCCAGGACAGCTCCAGATGACTGGGATTATTTAATCTGCAGAATCCATTAGGCCTGTCAAGGTGGAGAGTAGGGGGTGGACAGCAAATAATGTGGAAAGCGGTTAAGGGGTGTGACCTGCTTGCAGTTTCAACAGCAGCCCTAGGACAGGGAGCAGGCGCCTGGGGGACAGGTGATAGGAGAAGGAGGGAGGTACAGGGTGAGATAGATCTGGGTGGCCCTCATGCCCCCCCTCAGGGACTTCTCACTGTTGCTTTTCAACATTGAATGCCTATTGGAATCTCCTGGGACTTCACAAAATGCTGGTACCTGGGTTTTACCACCTCCTCCAGATTCTGTTTAAGTTGGTCCAGCTTGTGGCCTGGGCATCAGGGTTAGGATGCTCCAGGTGAGGAGGCTGAAAGGGAATGGAGAGATTTTATCACTTCAGAGTGGAGAGCTGGAAGGACCCCTATAGAGCACAGCTTCTCAGGTGAGTAACAGGCCAAGAGGGAAATTACCTGTATGGCAAAGAAAGGGCCAAAACTTCTATCCCTTGAGTTCCCAGGACAATTAATATTCCCATTTACCACTCTTTTTTCCCTTACCAGTCATGTGGCCTTGGTTAAGTGTCATTTTCCTTACCTGTAAAATGGGTATCATCACCTAATCTACTTCTTTCCTATTATTGCCATGAGGATCAGTGTTCATGAAGATGCTGTGTAAGTAGTCTAGGGAGGAGAGAAGAAACAGCAGAGTTGTGTCCCCACTCCATGCCTTCCCATTGCACCTAGAATAAACTTCAGACTCTACTCAGACCCACAGACCCCATGTGGTGGGGCTCCTGCCTATACCTCCAGGTGAAACTCATGCCATTCCCATCTGTGTTCACCATGTTCTAGACACAGTGGCTTGTCTCTGCTCTGGAACACTGTGTTCATCCTTCTTTCTGCAATTTCTTTCTCCTCCACCTGGATTGCAAGAGCCCTCCATCTTTTCCTGTGGTTTTAATGATCACAACTAGCTTGACTGGCAGTGGGCTAAGCAGTGACACCTCCATGTGGAATTAGAAACAAGTATGGATTGTGACTAAAAAGGAAGGAGAGTTTATAGAAAAGATGACAAGAGGGGAGTGTGGAGGTGAAACCTTGATTTTTACCTTAGGGGGAGGAGCTAACATGAGGGAAACTTGTCCTGTGGGGGAAAGTGGGGTAACTAAGGCAGCAAATTCCCAAAGCACCTTCTAAATGCAAAATGCCATTGAAGAGATAAGACATGTGACTCCTAAGGATTCTGGTTCTCACTTAGCTTCCTTTTTGTCCTATCACTTCATGGATATCTATACTGTATTGCAAATATTTCCTCATCCATCTGTGTGTACACTGTGAGCTCAGTGAGCAGAGGGGATCGGTCTTCACCTTTATTGTATCCCAGGGCTGAATACAAAACATGCTGAGTGACATGGGTGCCCTGGAGCAGCATGAATCCACTCAGTGAATGGGTGAGAAGGAGCAAGGGAAAAGAGAGGAAACAATGCAGGTAGAGGATTGTGTCCATGCTGAAAGGAACCTCACCAGCTTCATGATTCGAAGAGAAGGAACAGGAACAAACACAATCTCTTTTTCTCTGCTCCCCCACAGTCCTTGTCTGTGCACTGGTATATTTTACAGAGCTATCATCAAACATCTCCATAATTGGACATTTTGTTTTAGCAAAACAGTGTTTTGAACAACACCTTACACTGTCTCATATTCTTCATAATTACTGTGAGAGCTGCAGAATATTTTATCCAGTTAACGTACTGCAATTTACGTCACTGCCTTCACTGTCCCTGTTGTTGGATGTTTAGGTTGTTTTCAATCTCTGCTGTTATAGAGGATGCTACAGTGAAGAACAGCACTCTCCTTGTGAACTATCTCCTCATCTAAATTACAATGAATGAGATTACTGGGTCAAAGGGCATGAAGCTTTTTATGGTTTTCAGTACATACTACCATGTTCCTGGTTTATAGCCACTGTCTGAAAGTTTCATCAGTTTCCCTGTAAACAATGGTGCCAGTGTTATTACTACATCTTCCCTGCCAAGGTAAAGATATAAAAACATTGTTGTTTAATTTGAATTTCGCTACAGGCTGAACCCCTTCCCCTGTTCACTTACTACGTATACTTTGTACTGTTTATGTTATTTGCCATTAAGGGGGCATTTATGATATTTACATATATTAGAATGAAAATTTTTATATATTATAACTAATAATCCATTTCTCTAACATTTGAGATAAATACTTTTCCTGCTGTTTTCTTTTTCACTATGATTAGCTGATTCCTGTACTGAGGTCATATATTGGTCTTTTCCTTTCAGAATTCTTTCTAAGATCAGAAACTATTATCTAAGTAAACAAATAAAAACTCTCAATTCTCTTATGTGCAATTTTTGACCATTAAATTATTTAATAAATTTGTAATTTTAGATATACACTTTAGATATAATTTGATGTTTCCTTAACCTGTAAGCCAGTGGAAGTTTAGTCTATATGTGAGACTCTTAAGGAAAAATCTTGTTCAAAGGGGGGGCAGGCTCCTTATCTTGAAGTTGTATTTCTTCAGCAAGCTCACTGTTCTCAGTGACACTGCATGTTGTTTAGTAGCTTTATGGTAGTGGGTGACTATAATGGAGATTATGAATAGAGAAAGGCTAATGCTTTCCAGACCAGGACCCCACTGTGATTATTTTGGGCTCAAGGCACTTTTGCATTCATGTTCTTCTCCTCCATAAAAAAATATTAGAAATTGTATTTTATATATTTTTTATAAAAGTGAATATAATTTTGGCTGGATTCATTATTATAGGATTCTCTTTTTCTTATTTTAAAACACCTTAATTAAAATATTTTTTTATGGGCCACTAATCTGTCCCTATTGTGTCTAATGGATTAGTCAGTCCTGTCTCAAAGTCACCCCTTAACACTACTTAACATTATCTATCTATCTACCTATCTGTCTATCTTTCTACCTATTTATCTAAACAATTAGGTCTACTTCTTGTTTTTTCATTCAGTTCCTCAGATATACATTTCTATCTATATCAGACTCACAGTATTTTAATAATTATTGCTTTTAAAAATATGTTCTAATAGCTGTTAGAGTTGATTTATACCCCAGAGTTCATTTTAAATCTCTTAACCACTTATTTCCAAAATGAACTTTAGAACCCCTATGTTTATTATAACAGCAACAACAAAAAGCTCTGTTGAAGTTGCATTGTGTTTGTAGGTTATTGCAAAGAGATATGACATCTTTATAAAATTACAACAGTTTGATATTCTATTGCAGAATCAGTATACCATGACCATGCTACAGAGAGGGTTCAAAGGGAATCAAGAGAGAGGCAGGAAATAGGGTAAAGAACCTGTAGTCTGCTAGGGTGAGCTCCCAACTAGGGGTGCTCAGTGAGGCTGGGACACAAACTCCTATAAGTCCACATAGTCTCAGAAGAAGGTTGTAAACCAGCACTGTAGGACAAATGTAAATTTATTTTTCTGATTAGGGAAATAGGAATGCCCTTGGGCAGAGGTTGAAGACCATCCTTTGGCCAAATCTTTTCCTAATCTGGCATCCTAAAGTGGCTATGGTAGCCCTCAGTATCATATTACTTATTAATGAGTTTAAACAACAACAACAAACTTTTTTTATGCCATTATCCGAAGACCAATAGGAATAGGAAAATAGGAATAGGAAAAAGAGATCAGGGGCAGAGGCTGACCGATATGGAACCACTTTGGATCATCACTCATGATCAGTTAAATTTTCTCCTTCCTCTCTTATGTTTCCTTATAATTTTCTAAGTTTATAGTTTTCTAATATGAAAAACAGCCATTTTAGGATAGATTTGCAAAATTCAGAGGTCTTCTGTCTAAGTCCAAGTCTTTAATGATGAAAATAAACAAGCACTATAATTCAAGCTAATGACTTACAGCTGTTGTCTGTTATGAATAGACATAACTCTAATATAAGGGCCATTAGAGTAAACTGAATAACTTTAATGTAGAGAAAATTTGAATATATACCATATTTGATAAATTAAATACAGAGGTTACACTTGGCAGTCTGTTTCCCTTTATGAATCATGAAAAAGACCTAGGCTGGGAAGATTGCAGTGCCTCCAAGAAAAAGATGAAAGATATGTGATCTGAAACCACAAACTGAAAATTTCAAGGACAATGTTTTACTTCAGCTTTCATGTTATGAGGCACATTGGGGCACCTTGTTGGAACATCTACCTGTGGCTTTATGCCCACCTACTCTTCATACCCGGAATTACACAGTTATATCTTTATTTACTCAGAGAAGCCTTCTTCATTCAAATAAATCAAATAATGATCTATATACTTACTGGGGGATACCACATGAGTTCCCAACACTGACTAATGTTGATTAGTATATGTATATCAACAACAACAAAATCATCCAGTATTTATGGAAGCTCAACAGATTCAAAAAGAGTGCCCAAGCTGAATAAACAAAGAAAATTTCCCTTAATGAAGTAGGAAAATCAGTTTAAATTTATCATGAACTGGTCATGGTCCCAGACATCAAACAGAAGTAAATGTAAACTGTTTCTTGGAAATTTAAAAACCCAGGCCAATAAAAATTCCTGTTGGTTAAATATCAAGGAATACAAACTAAAAATTTTAAAAATCACAAAATACACATGAAAGAAGTCATCATAAGTAAGAGTCTTCAGAAATAAGAAACCAAAGGATCAGACCCACAAAGAATGCAGATACAGAAATTATTGTTTCAAAACAAATTTGTCCAATATTTTCAAACAAATTTAGAAAATGATGTTAAGAGTTTTATTAGTCAACTTGGGATACAATAACAAAATGCCACAGGCTGGTTGGTTTAAACAACAGAAATTTATTTTCTCAAAGTTCTGGTTGCTGGGAACTTAAAGATCAAAGTGTCAGCTAATTTGGCTCCTGGTGAGAGCTCTCTTCCTGGTTTGCAGATAGCCACCTTCTTGCTGTGTCCTCACATGGCAGAGAGAGTGAGCTCTGGTGTTTCTGGTGTTTAGGCAGCAACTCTATCAGATTAGGGATTCTACCTCATGACCTCAATTCAATCTTTATTACCTTCTCACAGGCCCTCTCTCCAAATAAAGTCCTACTGGTGGTTACAGGTTCAGCATGTGAATTTGCAGCACCAAAAAAACCCTACAATAATTAAAACTAAAAAAAAAAAATCAATAGATGGGTAAAATAGAGTACTAAAGGTGAAGATAGAATTGGTTATCAGGAAGATAAATTTAAAGAAATTCCCTAGACACAGTAGGGTAACAAAGAAATAGAAAATACTGTAAAAGTTAAGAAGCTTGGAAGATGGAGTGAAGTTTAATAGGTAACTAATCAAGTACCAAGAGGAGAGGATAGAGAAGATGAATGAGGAGCACTACTGAGATGCTAATGGATATGAATTTTCCAGAACTCATAAAAGTTCATGTATCTTTAAATTCAAGAAGTCCTAGGAATCCCAAAGAGAATCAATAAAAAGAAGTTAACCTAGACACACAACAAAACTGTGAAAGACCAAAGATAAAGAAAAGATCTTGAAAGCAACCAGAGAGAAAATACAGATGACTTGCAAACAAATACCACTTAAACAGATAACTGATTTTGTAACAGTAACAGTGAAGGCCAGAAAGAAAAAGAAAGAGCAAATTCTCTGGTGACTCTTCTTATAATGGCAATAATCCCATTATGAGGGTCCTACTCTTAAGACCTCATGACACTATGTTAAGTATTACAACGGAGAGCAACATGGATGCAGCTACTATATTAATGGAACTTTAGTCTAAGGGGGATAGACATTAATTAAATAATCATGCTAATAAATGTGTAAACTACAAGTGAAAGAGTGAGGTGAAAGAAACATATATGTAGTCTTTGAAATGAAATAAAGAATTATAACCTAGACTCAGGGGGTGGTCATCTGGGAAGACTTCCTTGAGGAAGCAATACTTAGCTGAACTGAAACAAGAGTTAGAGTTAATTGAGAATAAGGAAGATATGGGGACTCTGGAACATGGAAACAGTATGTGGAAAAGCCCTGTGCTAGGAAGAACATGCAGATTCTGACAAATTGAAACAATGCCAATGTAACTAGAACTCAGAATAAGAGGGATAGCGTAGTGAGAAATGAGGCTGGAACAATAATTAAGTGCCACATCATATATAGCTTTGTGGACTATATTCAGAGTTTTGTTGACTATCTTTATGAAGGCACAAAACGATACCTACAATCTTCCTAGATCTACAGATAAACCAAGCTCTTCAGGAAGTCTAAAAGTTCCCTCTTTATGGAAACAATTAATCTTATCATTGTCCTGGCAAGTCTGAGTAGGGAGAGATGAAGCCCAGATTTATAGTGCTTGGCCCAGGGCCCTGCCAGAGACAAAGGCAAGATGTTTATTAGCTCTACCTATCGCTTACATGCAGCAGCTGCTACAGAAATATCCAGACAAGTTTCACCAAGAACAGAAATATCTGAGGATCCAAATAATTGAAGAGCCTTACTCCCTACCCCAGAGACATTCTTGAGAATGAATAGTTAATTGTCTAGGATGGATCCAGGTAACGAGATGGCTCTTAGAAAGTCAGGTCAAGTCATACTAGGAACTTTGTAGTAAAGAAAATATAATTTGCTTTAAATCCCAAGAATTACTAGCCAGTCCTTGCTTGAGACGTGTGTTCTCAGTCACAGCCAATGCTCCCTGGAGAATCTGCCCAAGTTGAATCTCTTGAGAACCAAGTGAAGCAGTAGACCAGAGCAAGTGAATTCTGCTCTCTATTGGGGGCATTTTCTAAGAGTCAAAGTGATCCAAAGACAGAATGAGCTACCTCAGAAAATAGTGATATCAAAATTTAAAAAATAAGCTAGGAGACCACTTGGGGTGTTATAGAGGAGGTTCAAGAATGTGGGTTGGTCTACGTGGACTTAATGGTTTCTACCCACCATGAAAATCTTAGAGGTAGAAAGAATAATGTGAATGAGTAGCTATAGGTTGGAGAACATTGAGAACTCAGAGAGAGATAAGCAATGTTGATAAAAAGCATCAATAACAAAAAAGAACAGAGGACTTAATTTTGTTTGGGGTAGAAGCAGCTTATGCCATTGTACCTAATCTAATTGGGGCTTGGAAACCACGGAAAACAATTCTGACAGTGTGTCCTTTCTGGGAACTGTGGCTTCCAAATTGAACTCAGGTCTGCACATCTAACCAAACCACTGAATAGGCTTTCCCGAAATTGGGATTAAGTAGAATTGTCATGGTTTGGATGGATATTAGTTATCCATAGCTGTGTAGCAAATTACCTAAAAACTTAGCAGCTCAGAAGTACAAATATTATCTCACACAAATTCTGAGGGTATGCTACCTGGGAGAGGCTCAGCTGGTAGTTTTGGCTCAGGATCTTGCCTGAGGTTGCAGTCCAGCTCTCAGCTGGCTCTATAGAGTCAGATCGAGGCTCAAATGGGGCTGCAGAAACCACCTCGAAGCTCTCTCATTTGGTCGTTGACAGGCCTCCATCTCCACTGCCTCCTGGCTAGAGACCTCTTTTCCTTGACACGTGGACCCCTCCATATAGCCTGCTTGAGTGGCCGCATTTCATGGCATCTGGCTTCTCACAGAAGAAGAGATTCAAGAGGGAGAGAAGTGTGAGCAGGTGAGTGAAACAGTGCCCCAAAAGGGAGCAGGACTTGTATCTAGAATACATTAAGATCTCTTACAACTCAAGAAGATAATGTGCTCAATTAAAAATGGGCAAAGTAGTGGAACTGGAACTTCACAAAAGAAGGTAAACCAATGACTAATAAGGACCTGAGAAGATCCTCAATTACCACCAATCATTAGGGGAATAAAAATTAAAATCTGTAATGAGGTACTGCTACAGTATTATAAGAATGGCTAAAATTGAAAATATCAAGCCTTGTCAAGGATGTGGGGAGCCGGGCAAATGAGCATAAATTTCTGCTGGGAGAGTATAAAATGGCATAGCCATTTGTAAACCGGCACAGTCAATTTAGTTAAAACAGGCATTCACCGTGTGATTTCTAGCTACTTATCCAAGAGAAATGGCTTCAACCTGTCATAGAAACACTTGTACACGAATGTTCATAAGAGTGTCATACATAACAACCCAAACTGGAAATAATACATATGTCCACACAACAAATTTTGGTATATAACGGAATGATACTTAACACTTTTTCCCCAGTGCCTTGTAATCAATGTCCAACCAATATACCCAATTAACCCCGCCAAATAGTTACATCTGATATATGCAACAATGTAAATAAATGTCCCAAACATTATGCTGAGTGAAAGAAGATAGATGCAAGAGAGTACATATCATCTGTCTATGGAAAAATGAATCCACGACGATAGAAATCACATCAGTGATTGTATGAAGTAGAGAGATTTCGGGGATATTGACTTCAAAATGGCATGAGAAACATTCTGGGATGATGGAAATATTCTATATCTTTCATTGTGGTGATAATTATATAGGTTTTATGGAACACTTTTGCTAAAACTCACGGAAATAAAATTCATGTGTATAATTTTATGTTATATAATTTTTACCTCATGAACAGTGATTTTAAACACAAGAAAAAATTATAATATGTAAACTAAACATTTTTAGGAATACAAGGGATAATTCACAGAAATTAAATAATACTTAAAAAATTTATTGCCTTCTCTTTGTCTTTACAAGATCAACTACCCAGGCAAAAATAGTGTATGAGAATATTATAATTATTTGCTTTAATTATATATCCATAGCTAGCTACTTAGATATTGATATAAAAGTTTTTACCTCAGGAAAAGTACTCTATTTTCTGTTATCATTAACACATTTATGGGAAAGGATCACATAATAAGCCTGGTAGACAATCTCAGTAAATTTCCTAAGCAAAAAATTATAAATATCACTCTCTATCAAACCTCAGTGCAAAAAACATGGAACTAAATAACTGAAGGGTCATTTTAAAAGCTATTTTAAATTTGAAATTTCTCTACTAAGTTACTTTTGAGCTAAAGAAGATTCAAAAGAAAAATTAAAGACAATTTTTAAAATGGCAACTTCACATCTCAGAACATGATGCATGGTTAAAGATAAAGTCAGAGATGGGGTGCCTGAGTGGCTGAGTCGGTTAAACGTCTGCCTTCAGCACAGGTCATGATCCCAGAGACCTGGGATCCAGTCCCACATTGGGCTCCTTGCTCAGCATGGAGCCTGCTTCTCCCTCTGCCATTCCCCCTGCTTCTGCTCTCTCTCTCTCTGACAAATAAATAAAATCTAAAAAAAAAAAAAGAGGGAAAACCTTAACAGAATTTCCTAATTTATTTATTCATTCAACAAATATTTATTGAAGGGTTATACTGTTCTAGAATTTTTTTCTGTGCTCCAGGGATATAGATTGAAAAAAATCTAACTTTCTTCATAGAGTTACATGCCGGTGGAAGTACACTGAACAAAAACCCCCTATAAGTATATAATATCTCATACAGTGATAAATTCTTTGGGTAAAATAAGGCTGAATAAGGTGGATGGAGAATGTTCAGAGAGGGATGTCATTTTGTATATAGTACTCAGGGAAGCCTTCTCTGAGAAGCCAATGTTTCACCAGAATTCTGAAGGAAGGGAGGGAGTCAGTCATGCAGACACTGGGGGATAGCACTGTAGGCAGAGAAAACAGTTCAAGGGCCCTCAGGAAGCTGAGAGTGGAGTAAGCAGTGGGTTAATTGTCAGGAAGGGAGATCAGAGAAATAATATGGGGTCAGATCATGCAGTACCTCTTAAGCTACCATAGGACTTTGACCTTGACTCCAAGTGAGATGGGGAATCTGCAGAAGGTTTTGAGCAGAGGATAGACACAATCTGACTTATATTTTAAAAGGATCACTCCAGAATTGTCTACATAAAAAGGGTAGAAACAGGGAGATCAGTTGGGAGGTTGTTATAGTTCATGTAAAACATGATGGAGACTTGGACCAGGAAGAGTCAGTGGGGGGTGGGAAGAAGTGGTTAAATACAAGTAATCAGTACAAAGAGAATTAGTGCAATTTAATTTAATAATTCAACTCAGAAATCTAGGAAGAGACCAGCTCAACAAACTTTTCTTTTTTTAACAAACTTTTCAACAGTTATCTGGGAGAAGGAATTAAGTGGTCAGCAAAGAAATTAGTGAATTAAAAAGAAAAAAGATAGCAGAATTGAAAAATATTAAAGCTCTTTCTTGAAAAGTTCAATTAAATAGAAATTTCTGGTAAAGTAAGTGAGGGAAAGAAATAGGGAAAAATACAGACATACCACATCCAGAATGAAAAGAAACATAATGTCAAATATGAAGATTTTAAATTATAATAAAAAAGTACAATTTGCTAATGCATGCAAAAAATTTAAAATAGCAGATTTCACAGAAATATATGTAAATCAAGAATAGATAGAATAACAATAGAGTAGAATAACCATAGCAGAAATTGAAAACCTTAAGAACTCTGTGAGAAAAGGTAAAACTTAAAGGAAATCTGTAAAGAAGTTATAGGTGAATTATACAAAACTTAAAGCTCAGATAGTTTTCATTGCTTTTTACATTGACCTGAAGCATATTAAAATTTCAAAAGTGTGCTAACTCATTTGATGACATTAGCATAGCCCCAATATTAAACTTAACAATGGTAGTACAAAATCCTTAATAAATCACAAGCACACTGAATTTGGAAGTATATTTTAATACATATCTTCTGACCCAGTAGAGTTTATCAAGAAGCGGTATAGTGATTTAAGACACCAGACTTTGGAGCCTGATAGCCTAGGAAGAGTTTTACATCTTGATACGGATTTGATAGCTGTATGGCTTTGGTTAACCTGTTCAATGTCTCAGTATCTCAGTTTCTTCATCCATAAAATGGAAGTATGATACTATCTATGCAGTCATTAAAAGATTAAGAGTTTATTCTGTGAAGTACTTACTATGGCCTAGTATGTAGTAAGCATTCAAAAATATTAATTTTGATTATGAGTTTCTATGCCTGGAAATGTATTATCATAATATCAAGTCAGAGGAGAAAAGCCCTAAGATTACTGTTAGTACCAAAAGACATTTTGATAAAATTTAATATTCATTTATGATTTTTAAAAACTCTCTTAGTACACAATAAGAAGAAAGATACTTTCTTAGGATGATAAAGAAGCTCTGTTTGAAATCAATAGCCTTCATCATCAGGGATAACTGTAATCATTTTTGCCTCAACATTGTCAAGAAGTTCTACATGATACAAAAAGAACAAAAATATGAACAAAGATTTACTGTTATTTACAGATGATACAGTTGTCTACCTGGAAAACCCAATGCCAACCAAAATCCAAACAGGATTTTTTAAAAATCGACAATTATTTTAACTTTCTTCTAGAAGAATAAATGTGTAAAAATTGCCAAGAGCATTTTGAAAAAGACAAGCTGAAGTACCTTTGTCCTACAAGTAATGAAACCGTATTACTAGTACATAGACAATTATCAATGGAGGAGAAAAGAATGACCAGAAGGAGATTAGTGTAGAAGGATAGTGTTACAAATAAATGTGAGACAGGGGCGCCTGGGTGGCTCAGTTGGTTAAGCGACTGCCTTCGGCTCAGGTCATGATCCTGGAGTCCCAAGATCGAGTCCCGCATCGGGCTCCCTGCTCAGCGGGGAGTCTGCTTCTCCCTCTGACCTTCCCCCCGCTCATGCACTCTCTCTCTCTCTCATTCTCTCTCTCAAATAAATAAATAAAATCTTTAAAAAAAATAAAAAAACAAATAAATGTGAGACATTTATTTCATAAATGGTTTTGGGAAAAGTAGACATAATATTATTAATCAACTCTATCACACCTTTGTGGTTCTAAACACTATGTTTGCTCAAACCTATCATATTGTCAGGGGGTTTTTGCAGAGCCAACTTTGAACCATGTATTTGGAGGTAATTCCAAAATCTAATGGCTTATTGAGTGGGATACATTAATTCCATAACAAGAATTTTTGATACACATAATTCACCTGCAGGTCTGTTGGTTTTGTTTCACATAATTTGAGGCCATGTTGCTGGGTGCATGTATGTGTATTATCAATATATCTTCTTGCCATTTGGTTCCTTTTCCCACCATATGACACTTTTCCATTTCTAATGAGTTTTTTTTGCCTTGAATTCTATTTTGATCCTACATTATGAACTTATTTCAACCTGTTTTTGTTCATATTTGTCACATATCTTTTACGACCCATTTATTTTAATCAATTCTGAGTCCTTTGTTCTAAATGTTTCTTTTGTGGAAAAACATTGTTGTATTGTTTAAAAAGATGCAGCCTGATAGTCTTGGCTCTTAATTGGTGGCTTTAATATACCACTATTCTAAAGCTGTATGAGCATTTATTATTGCCATCTTTTCTCAAATGTTCATTCACTGTATATTTTGGGCGTCTTTTTCATGCTTTCCATTGAACAGAACAGATCCTCTTTGTGTATTTAAAACTTATACATTTAAAAATCGATGACAGTTGCCTTAATATAAAAGACCCATACTTATGAAATTTCTTCCTACTAAACACAAATATTGTGACCATTCTTATATACCAACTACCCAGCTTACACAATAAAACAAAACTTTCGTGGGTGTTGACTAAATACCCCTCTTATTGACATTTCATCCCCACCCTGTAAAGTTACTTTTTTTAGAATGTGATGTTTATTCTCCCTGTGAATGACTGTATATATCCTTAGGTTTTGTATAGTAATGATATACATGTTTTAAATTCAGTAGAAATAGTATCTTCTGGTATGTATCCTTTGAAACTTGCTTTATTTTATACTCAATATTATATGTGAAATTGATCCAGGTTGGTACATATATCTGTATTCACTGTTCTATAGTGTGTTATATACATCCATTATATGAGTAAACCACTTCATTATCTGTACTCACTGGTACAGATTATCCAGTTTCAGCAGAGGGAGATTGGAACCAAAACAAAATGAACATTCTTTAAGTCGATTTTAGGGAGACAAAATGCAAATGAACTCATAAAAAGAAACGAGTAAAATTGCTAATTTGGACATTGAGCAAATTGACATAAAGCCCAAAATCTCAATAAGAGGAAAAACAAGCTGTGGTACCAGCAATAATTTCACCAGCTAATAACCCCTGTATTAGTCTGCTCTGGCAATCATTACATAATAGCACAGGCTGGATGGCTTAACAACAGAAAGGTACTGCTGTCAGTCCTGGATGCTGGAATTGCAACATCAAAGTCCCATCAGCGTTGCTGTGTGGTGAAGTCTCACTTTCAGTCTTACACATGGCCGTCTACTCACTGTGTCTCCACCAGGCCCCTTCTCTGTGTGTACATGGAGAGGGAAAGAGACACATCTCTGATATCTCTCCCTGTTTTTATAAGGGCAACAGTCCTACCAGATCAGGACCCTATCCTTAGTATCACACTTAATCTTTTTTTTTATTATTATGTTATGTCAATCACCATACATTACATCAAGGACCTCACTTAATCTTAACTGCTCCCTAAGGCCCTATCTCCAAACACAGTCACATTGGGGGTTAGAGCGTCAACATATGGTTTGTGGGGATACACAGTCACTTTATAACACTTCCAAATCATATATACCAGTTAGCTTTTGCCACAGATATATCACATATAAACAACCTCAAAATCCTCGTGGCTTTCAAAAGCAAGTACTTGTTTTTCTTCGTCATGGGCATGTAGTAGGGATGAGGATGATCTCAGCTGGTGTTGGCTGCATGTGGATCTAGACTGCAGGTCAGGTGTAGGACCACAGGCCTCGTTTTGGAGTCCAGGCTGAAAGGGTGAAGGACACCTAAGCATGTACTTTTCAAGGTGATGGCAGTATCACAAGAGCACAAAACCCAAACACATAAACACTTTTCAATTTTCCATGTCTACCAACATCGCATCAGCCTAATCAAGCTACTTGGCTAAGCCCAACATCAAGGGGCAGGATGTCCATTTCACCTACCATGTGGCCATGGCAAGACTAAGCATATATAATACTACCGTGCATAGTGAAGACTTGGGAGCAATAATTCAATCAGCCACAGCATATATTCTCAAGCTCTGAGTGTTTGCCATGAGTCTTAATGATACTAAAGGACATTCTTCTGCTACAATGGCCCAGTGGTTTTGAGTTGTCAGGACTGATGCTGCGGCCCAGCAGAAGTCTTCTGTCTGTCCATGTTGTGCTTTGATTCCTTATCCACTCCTTACATAGCTTCCTAGGGTTCTGAGCCAGTGCACCATATGTCGTGGTTTGAAGGTTTATTAGTCACTCTCACTCTGTGAGTCTGAGTCAATGGAGAAGTATCCAGAGTTCTGGTGGGAATTCAATGCAGTATTAGCTTAGGTATTGGCGAAGTTGCTTTGGATCCCAGACTAAAATGGTTTCTCAGCTATTTCCCCTTCTGATTTGAACTTACCTGCCTAGTCTCAGGTATCACAGACAGAGCACCCTGCCTGTCTGCCTTGTTTACAGCGTGGGAGGAAGAAAAGCTGGTCAGATGAATCTGGAGGAGGAGAATTGTAGGGCGAGAAGGGTGCTCAAACCAAAGAGCAGGCCTTGTGGAGGTCTTGAGGCAGGAGGTAGAGTCACTGGTGGCCATTGCAGAAGCATCCAGGCATTTGAAGGTTCATGGTCCAGGTGTCTGAATTGCTGAAGATGAAGGACCCTGGACAGTTTGTCCTGAAGAAAATCAAGCCGAGAGGGGACTTGAGAGTTGACCATGAACATAAAGAGAGAAGACATAACTCCATTCATTCTCTCATTCATTCAATAAATAAATATTTGAGTGCTACCTTGTGCCAGGCATCCTGTTCTGTGTATTGAGAATTAAGCAATTAACAGAATAGTCATATCGCTGTTCATGTGGGACTTATACTCTTTATGGAATAGGGTACAAACACCACACTAATTAAATAAAAAATATATAATGTACTTGAATAGAAGGTAGTAAGTGGTAAAGAGAAAAAAATAAGGCAGACAAGAGGGTTAGGGTGTGTTGGCAAGGTGAGGTACAATTTCAGAAAGGATGGCCAGGTTAGATGACATTTGAGTAAAGATCTGGCAGAAATGGGGTTATGGGGTAGGGGACATTTTGCAACAGGTACAGTGAGGGGAAACACTTGAGGGGGTTGGTGTCTGGGGGTGCGGTTTGAAGCCTAGCAAGAAGGCCAGTGCGTGAGAGGGAAGTCCAAGATGAGGCCACGCAGGTCATGGGGTTGGTGGTGAGGGGAGGGGAGGGAAGATCAGTGTGGACCTTGGAAGTTGCTGCAATGCCCCAGGTGTTTACGCCATGCATGTGGAGTATGGAGTATTTTCTGCATAAAGGAGACATCTGGGTGATTTCCAGCAAAAATGGGTGACAGTATGGAGTATAGAGTGAATGGGAATGAGGATCATAATTCTAGGGGCTCCTGAAGAAATAACTAGAATCAGTGCATAGAAGGGGTGACTTTTCCAACTACAAGACTTCACCTAACTGAGCATCCACCAGTGAAACTGGCTGCACAGTCTCCCTGTGAGCCAGTCAGCAGCATGTCACTGACAGTCCCAGCAGGAGCCAGGGATGCTGACGCTGGGAAATTCCTACAGCAGGTAAGGCGTTCAACTCGGATATCCCAGACTCCTTCCAATACTGAGCATCTCTGATGCCACAGCATATATCACCCTAATCTCCCCCAGTTAGAGTGCAGGGCTTCTGTCCCTTCTGTTCATCGCCGTATTCCTGTGGTCTGGAATAGTGTCTGGCAAATAGCAGCCACTCAATGAGTACTTGTTAAAGTATGAATGTCTTTGTTAAACATATTGCAGGCTTTTGAGCAGCATACTTTTCTTCTCAGCACCCCAGAGAATAAGAAAAGTTGAATCGGATGGCACCTCAAACTCTGAGCCATTGTTTCTAAAGGGCTTGCAGGCTCTGGGGTGTATGAGGGCTGCTGATGGGGAGGAAAGGCAGGGCTGGGTAACAGCAAACCTGAGTCAAGGGGAAGTGCACAGATAACCTCTGTTATCTGTGGGGACCAGGGAACTCTGACAATAAAAGGGAATTGTCTTTGAGATGTATAGAGTAGAGTTCTCATCCCGCTAAGGGATGCTGAGGACCCATCCCATCCCAGGCATGTTGCATTTGCTTCATGGGTCAGCCTGCTCAACAAAGCCCTCACAGGTCTCTAGGCTTTCCTGGGAGAAACACCATACATAGCAGTAAGCACTCCTCTTAAGTGTATCGAAAACCCTTTCTTATCTTGACGAAGTTCACCAGTGACAACATTTCTTCAAAGAGTTCCGTGCAGGCATAGTATCTATTTTGTGCCCCCAGACACCCATCAGGTAGCTACTCCTCGTCCCCCTGAGCTTTCGCAGGATTGCCAACATCAACAGGTTGGCTGACAGGGCCCATCTTTGCTACCAGAGAAGCCAGTGAGACATGCTGTTATATTTATTGAACAATCAAATACAAAAAGATGCACACTAGGTAATTGCAATGATTTTATTCTATATTTATTTAGCTTTAGTTTATTTCAGACAAGAGTGTTTTTAATATTAAGCATGCAGATGTATGTGTTCCATGCTCCTTATCCTATGAGTTGCATTCATTATAAATTAAAAGAAGAGTCCGCTTCATGGTGACCTAGAAAAAAAAATAACAGCCAGAATTTAGTAACTTATTAATTGTGAAAATACAGACATCTATTATCTCATTCAGTCTTTATATTAATACTAGCAAGTAGATACTATTGTTGCCCTTGATTCACAGATGGGGAAACGGGCTCAGAAAATGTGTCTGGCCTGTGGTCATACAGCTAGGAGAAGGCAAACTCAGTTCGTGATCCCAGGAGTAGGCTCTGAATTCAGATGTACATGACATTATAGTGTTTACACCCAAAGCATGTCATTACCTTTCAAAGTCAAAAGATAGAATAATCACAGTTGTAAGTGCAGGGGATGGCCATTTAAATGAACAAATCTATCTTTTCTGGCAAATGATCTCAGTTTTACGGGAGATACTGGTCAAATGGAGGGGAATGAACCTAAATTCTAGGAGTTTCAGGTACTGGGACTCCCTGTTCTCCCTGCAGACACTGGAGTGGGCACATTGCTCTGTGGATTTTTTCTACTATGTGGATTCTCAGAGGGTTAAAGTTGTGGACCACACCCCCGCAATACCCGGTTTTCCATCCTCCCATCTGACACTAGAATGGCAGTCACCTTCTTCCTGGAGTCCTTTCACTGCTCAGGCCCCAAGTTCCTTGTGATGACGGCCAAAGTCTTCGGGGCCCACGTTGGTGGGCATGAAGGTGTTTTTCACCATGCGCTCAGCTCTGGCCAGCAAGCCTTCCAGAGGATTGGTCACACAGGGGGCATTGTTGCAGGGGCTCTTCTGGGCAGTGATGCTGATTTGCAGGATGGAGGAAAAGGGGCCCGTCAGTGAGAGGCTGTCAGAGAGAGAGAGAGATCCTATCTGCCCCATGGGATATTCATGGGAAAATGAGAGGCACCTGTTAACGGTACATCTTTCCCCTAATCACAGTGATCGTTATAGAACTACATAGGCTTCTGGGGAAAATGCCATGATCACTTCCACAGACATTCCCAGGGGTGTCCGAAAGCCCAAAGTGGCTCTAGGTAGTAGCCATGGAACACAGAGCTGTAACAGCCTATCTTTCCTGTATAAATAAACTAAAAATCAAGCAAGGCTTAGGAGACAGAATTATAGCCCCACAGTGACCCAACTCAAGGATTGTCTAGAAGCTACATTCCACTCAAAGGCACCCAGTATCCCTTCTTAGAAATAGAAAAATTCCTCAGACTTACCTGGAAGAGGAAGAGACTTTCCAGCATTGAGTCCCAGAGGTGCTTACCTGCTCCGTACTGCTCCTGTCCGGCTACTTGAGGCTGGTCACAGGACTACTCACTACGCCCTGGATCCAGCTACCATGGGGCTAAGGCTACTTCTAAGCACAGGTCCCTGAGACTGTGAAGCCTGTGGTGTGGGCCAGAGCAATAACCACCACCGCTCAGGTCTTCTTACAAATATACTTTTATTCCCCAATGACAAACACATTCACAAGCAGGACTGAGAATCTGGGCTATGATTCCTCAGGGGAGTCACAGGGCTGCCCCCCCTCTTCCTCGGGGGTTCTCATCTGGCCTAAACATCTTGCTCTCCTCCCATCTGAGGTTCCAGACATCCACTGCCACAAAGAAAACCACTGATACCAGCAACCAGAGAGGACCACACGTACCACAATATAGGAAGGAAGGGAGAAAGGAAATTAAAAAGCTGAGGGAGGGGATTGGTAGGCATCCTGGGTCATGCCAATGTGAGGGCTGTGGTCTCTCTCCAAGCTGCTGGCCATGACCCTTTTCTTGCCAGGGGCTCCAACCCCAATTGCAGTCTGAGGGAACGTGTGAAACTTGTTGAGGTCCTGTGTGTATGTGCCCAGCACACAGGTACTCAGATTACTGCACCGCTTAGCTCGGAAGCTGTCCAGGCTGCAGGGAAAAGACATGCCAGGTGGTACCACGTCCTGGGTCTGCCCCTGTGGCTATCACACAGAGGGTGAGACCAGGGAGGGGGCACTTCGAGCAGAGGCAGGAGGGGCAGGCAGCAGGGCAGCTCACACATCCTCCATCAGGAGAACCTAGAGGTTTGCTGAGCCAGGGCAAGGTGGGGAAGGGCTGCAGTGGGGAAGGGGTAGCCTTTTCTAGCATTCCTCATGCTGCATTATGTCAGTCCTCATGCTCTGCACTGAGATTCTTGGGGTAGCTGCATGTGCATCACATGCCTCTGACCCACGGGTCCATAGCCAGGCCCAGGGCTGGTGTGTGCTCCAAGCTCAGGGGACACAGGGAGGTGAGGCTGGGGAAGGGTGTCTGGCCCCATGACAACATGCACATCTCCACAGATCCTACACAATAAAGACCCAGACCTACCTCAGACGCTGCTCTACCCAAGCCCACCCTCAGCGAAGCCTTTGGCTTCACCTTGCAAATGTGTGAACAAATGCCACATGCAGGTGTACAAGAAGCCTAATTTCTAAAATTTCCTGAGATACATGTTGTCTGTCTGCTGGCTTCACACTTACCAGTCCTAACTCCTCCAATGCTGGGAAGTCCCCTCAGTACTACCAGCCCAATTTCCATAGTGGGGGATTTCATACCTTTCCCAACTGCTTTCAGAAAGGGATCTTCTTCCATGTGCTCTAACCATAGACTCTGTGTGACCTCTGTTGTCAGTGGAGCCTGAGAATAGCTGGGCCCCAGGCCCAGGTGAACAATGACAGTGTGCTGGCCTCCTGCAGCTGTGTTCTCTCTTACCTCCTCGGATATGCCTTCCTGGGCATGACAGGAGGGAGGGGCTGCCCTGAGCTGAGCTGGGTGGGGAGCCTCACCTGGAACCCTCAGTCTCCTGCTCCTGCTGCAGCTCACGGGCCTTCATTTGCACATAGTCCTTCAGCACTGCAGTCAGTAGGAGGCATATTTCATCCTCAGTGAGTGTAGCAGGTTCCAGTGGGTTCTCCAAGGCAGACCTACAGAGGGGAAGCAAGCACAATAGAGGCTCTGAGCCCCTGTCTACCACTTCCCCTGGATCAGTAGCCAGGCTTCCTGTTCTCTGTGTTTTCCCTAAGGATATGGCCACCCCAAATCCTAGTGGACAGAGCACGAGTCCAATGTCCTTCCAGAAAACACTGATTCACCAGTAGTCAGGCACTAGGGTGACCTTGACGTGGACTGCTGGAACTAGAATATATAGGTTGGTGAAAGTGATGGTTAGATTTTTCAGGAATATTATAAGCTTAGTGTTAAATTTAGCTATTATTAAGGATTAACTGATAAAACAATTAGTTTGAATCTGAAAATATTTGTGTAAGGGTGAGAAATTAGATTAAGAGGTCTCATATTAGATCTAATAAGAACAAATTCAGTGGAAAATTAGATTAGTATGCAATTCATTTCTCAAATTGTGCTTTAATTAGATAAATAGGTTTGCTATAGATACAAATGTTTGGTAAATAGCAATGACTGTCCTGTAAGTCTCAATAAACTATATGAAATTTACAATAAAGTGTAGTATATACTATTTGTTTTTAAGTTGTATATAATATCTTTATAGTATAAAATGTGTATAATAAAACCTTATGCAGATTACATGCATACCCCCCCCCCCCCCGAGAGCTGGTTGTTAACCTTTTAGCACACCAGAGAACGGAACGGTTTGATGCTAGGAGCAGTGGGAAGGGAGTACGCTCCTGGCAGGGCTGTCTTACCTGAATGGTGCTGCCTGGAGGATGCCCACTTGGTACAGGACCAGGATGCCAATAGCCAGGAACGGGGAGAACTTCCAGAAGCCCATGGTACCTCTCTGCAAGGGAAGAATGATGTCCTCACAGCAGTTCATAGTTCCATGAGCCCATTGATAAGAGTGAATCCTGATGTTCTTGTACATATTGATAAATATTTTATTATTTTTATAAAATAAGTTTGGAACTCTTGTGATTTCTGTGAGTTTTTGTATATTTCACCAATAACGAATTGCTTAGAATCTTTAAAAAAATTTTTTTTCCTGAGCCCAAGGACCTGGGTTCTGGTCCTGCCTCTGCCTGGAACTCCCTTGCATCATGGCTTCCAGTGACCATTTATCTTCCCATTGTTTTTTTTTTTTTTTTTTTTTATCAGTGAAGTGACTACTGGAGGGTCTGGTGAAAATACAGCATGCATTTGTTTAGCAATGCTAAAGAGGTGTTCCAAGTGCCAAAGTAGGGAGGGGAGAATGAATAAACATCTATACTCCCCACCCCAGACCCAATCTCCAGCTGGCCAGGTCTCCAATGAGGACAGTCTCTGAATGCTGTCACAATAGCTTTTCCTATAATCAACACAGAGCTGTCTTCCCTGTGTGGGGCTTTTGTTCACACCTTGTGCTGTTGGGGGTGGGGAGGATGTAGGTAGCTAAAAGGGAATATCTCTACTAATGGAATCTTAGAGAAACTAAAGAAACAAATTCTATTGCTCACCTGCTCTGCACTCTGGCAAAGAACCTGCAAGAACCAAGCTTAGCAGAGTCTTAAATTGGGGCTAGGACTTAAAGCAGAGGGGAAAATCTCCCAGAACTCACTAATGGGGCTTGCTGTTCAAGGCTGCCTGCCTCTAGGGTTTTGACCTATTTGCCCACCTCCCCCCGCCCCCACTGAGGCTGGCCAAATTTCTGAAATGATTTCCAGGGACCACTAGGCACAAACAGGATCCGTGAGCACCCTTGCGTCCCACTGTGTGCGCGGTGTCCATGGAGCTCCAGGGTCCTGAGTGCAAGTGCAGCAAGAACAGCAAGACTGAAGCCTGTCTCAGTGCAGAGTGAAGCAGGGAGTCCCAGAACCAAGACTGTCCAGTGTTACCTGAGTCAGGAGCCTGTGATGAATCGTAGAGTAACAGAGATTTTGTGATGAAGAGACCCAGACAGAAGGGCACAGAGACTCTAAGACACGCAGGGAGAGCAGCTACAAGAAAGACGAATGCAGAAGAGGGAGGGAAGAAGAAAGAGAGAGAGAATCACACAGCTAAGGAGGAATCTCAGGGCTCACCTGGCAGCAGGCAGCAGGTGGCTTTGAGCTCAGGCGGTGGCAGCTGCGGCAGCGTTGGTGTCAGGCGATGGCGCTGTGGAAGCGGCAGGGACACTTGAGCGGAGCGGTGGCTCTGCTGCCTCCCAGCACCAGCAGCTGCTCTTATTCCCGCCGCTCTGGGTCCGGGGTGGTCCAGGAGCTCTGAGCAACCAATGAGAGGACAGATCTCATACTCCGATAGATTGTGTCACCCACTTACGTCCAGAACCTAGAACATTCCGTGGGACCATCCCACTTGTATTTGCATTGAGGTCATTGATGGGAGTGCAGGGAGGGAGAGGGATGGTGGGGACCGGGGAGAAATACCCTTAATATGAGCAGGAAGTTGAGGGCAGTTTGACGTCATGGTAAATTTCACCTGTTCAGTTCCGCTGGGTTTTGAACGTGCGCACCTCTCCATCCCCAGTGGTGCAGTCGTATAGGGCAAGATCCAGGAAGCAGGGCATCCTAGCTCCCCAAGTCTGACCCTAGATGCCCCGTCCAAGTGAGGCTTGGACGGTTAACAACATGCAGCAGCATTGATTCTGGACACAAGCAGGGTGTCTGATTCGGATAGCTGGAATCACAGAGGGGCAAAACCCATGGTAAGCAAGAGATGGGAGTGATAGCAAGAACTTTGTCAGTAGAACTCAATTCCAGGCAGTAAGGTCAAGGGCAATTAACTTCTCAGCACCTCAATGTACTCATCTTTGAAATGGGGACCATATTCCCAGCTTGAGAACATGTTGTCATTAGTAGCCAGGTGCCTGTCCCCCAGCAGGGGAGGGATTTACAAGAGCCCTCGGGCCCAAAGAGGGATTTTGTGAAATCACAATCTCAATTTTCCAGATTCCCACCTTGTGTGGCTTCCTGGATTCGTGCTAGGTCGTCTGTCATGTGGGTTAGGAGGACCTGGAAGCCCTGCTGGGCCTGAGCCTGAAGGTGTTAGGTACCGATGCTTCCCAAGCCTCCAAACGGACTTCTAGCCCTTCCTTTTCCTATCCTGTTATCCATCACCTCTGGCTCCTCACCCTGCTGGAGCCATTTGCCCAGCTGCCCCTTGCTTCCGGCTGCTGTTTGCCAAGTTGTCCCAGTGGTGTGCAATTCCAGCCTTGTGCCCGCCGCTGCCATACTTCAGTCCTCCACTAGAGAGCAGAGCACGCTCGAAGGTACTGAAGAGTCCCTGCGGATACTAAAGCTCACGCGCAAAGCTTTCCCACAAACTCATTTCTGTCTCCAAACATGTGTGCACTCCCCAGGGCACAGGCCGGCGCAGGGGGTCTGACACCCGGGGCATCCACGTGGGTTCACTGTGAATCGCAGCCCGAGCCTGCCTCCGAGTCTCTCTCTCACGGGATCGCATGCACACTTGGCATGGTGATGATCTGCAGAAATCATACCTGCACTCTCAATTGTAAGCGTGCTCTCTCATGTACCACCTATACTCTCTCCAGGACACACCAAATGGAGGGTTTTAGGACCCCTCCAACCTGATCTTTCCACTCCCAGCTCGCCTGGAGGTCCTAGGTCCTGACTTGCCGCCCTCAACACCGAGAGTGCTGAGAAAGAAGCTTCCCACTGTTCCCAGGATCTCTGAGTCTGAGCGCAGTGCAGGAGCCTCAGGCTCTACATACTCTCCCTGGGCAGCTAGCGTGGCGGTGGCGGCAAGTGTGGCCGAAGCGGCAAGCGTGGTCCCCGCGGCAGCCGTGGTCCCTGTGGCAAGCGTGGTGTTGCGGGCACAGTGGGTGGGAGACTACTTCGCGGGGCTGTGCAGCGCAGGCAGAGACCCCAGTGAGGTGGTTCTCCCAGGCACAGCGGATATAATGCCCGGGTACGTCGTATGTGATCCGGGCAACGGTGCACCCCTCTCCTCAGGCCCCAGAAGCCTTTGCATTTCATAGCACACACCTGCCTTGTACCACATCTCCTTCCCTTCTAATCTGGTGGCCACTGTGTGGGGGACACCGACTTTCCAAGATGCCTCTGCGCAGCTTTCTTCCATCTTACCTCCTGGTGCTGCCCCACCGTGAGGGAGGAAGTTCGGGACTGGGGATCGGGTGTGTAAAACTCTCTCCCCACGGCGGGCTGGCAGGGCGGCAGGTTCTTTCTCCTAGCGTGAACTACAAAACCATTCCCCTCTGAGTCCATCCCTGATTTACCGAGTAGATTCAAGGAAGTTTAGACGTTCACGCGTGTAGGCTGCTTAGATTATGTCCAGCTATCCCTGGAACCTCTCTAAATTGAGGCTACACAGAACACGATCTAATATATAAGTTGCCAAGGAAAATACTGATTTTAAAATAGTCGCTTGAGTATTTTGCTCTTGGTTTTATAATCTTCTTTTATAACTTGGTGTGAGGAGGCTCACGGTTTTGGACTCCATCCCCATCGGGACTCAGCGCCACCTCCCTGCCAAGCCCCCTCCCCGCGCCCCATGCTGCTGCGACCACCACAACTGGGGAATGGCAGCAATGTCTCCTGCCTGCTGTGGGTGCCTGAGCACACAGCTTCAGGGCTAGATGCAGAGCCCAGCACCAGTTGGTCCTACAAGATCATCTTCCACAAAGCCCTGTAACACTGCTGCCTGGAGGGCAAGGCAAACAAACCATAGAAGTTCATTCTCAAGGAAATTTAGAAGATCAATGTCCAACAACTTCCTGATCATCTTCCCGAGGAGCCCTTTCCAGCTCTTTACACGCTGTCTGGGGAACCCTACAGTCATGAGCGCCATGGTGGAAGGCATGTGTAAGTATAACTGGGGCTCCGCATGCCTCACCCAGATCCCTGACAAGACCATGTTCCTGAGTGTGGTGGATGCCTTCACCACAGGGGTACCTCTGGCAGACTAAGACCCCCACCACTCCCAAGGAGGACCATGGACTCCCTAATAGTCCTATTCGAGGTGGTCTGAGGGCTGTGCCCCAAACGTTCTGGCCATTGCCCACAGAGGACAAACTGAAGGACGGTCAGTTGGTATTCTTGAGTCCTGTCTCTAGCTTTGTGTGTGGGGGGGCTGGAGTCCCCACTTACTTTTTTCCTGTCCTCCTGCGGGAGGAGAACTGGGAGTTTCAGCGAGTCAGGGATCTTCTCAGTCCCCCTGACTATCCTCTCAACCTTCTTGAATAAAATAAAGAGAAAAAATGAATCAAAACCATTTTCCACTGAGCTCATGCCTGATTATCAAGTGAAACCAGGCTTAGATCTTTCTGTGTGCTGATCGTTCTGAAACAGGCAATCCTTGAAACTTCTCTGGGCTTCTCATGGAATCCCATGCACAAACAGCATGATCACGATCTGCCCTCATCATACCTGCAGCGACTGTCAATTTTAAGTGCATACCCTAAAACGCAATTATGCAGCACCTGGACCCCTCCAACTGGAGGGTTTTAGGACCCCTCCACCTGATCTTTTCACTCCCAAGCTCCCCTGGAAAGTCTGAGGTCCTGATTTGTTGCCTTCAGCACATAGAGTGCCTAGAAAGAAGCTTCTCACTGTTGCCGGGCTCTCCGAGTCTGAGCGCGCAGTGCACAATCCTCAGCCTCTACACACTCTCCGCATGCGACTGCAAGTGCAGCCTTTGCTGGTGTGTTGGCAGCCCCCAGCTGCAAATCCCCCCGCCCACAGGGCAGGCTGTGAATGCAGTTGGTGAGGTTGCATCACGGGGCTGTGAGGGCAGGCAGAGACCCCAGCCAGGCAGAGACTAGCCCCGAGTGTGCCGTCAGTGACAAGAACCATGGGGCACCCCTCTCCTCGGTCCCCAAAAGCTTTAGCACTTTAGGACACACCTGCCTTGTGCCGCATCTCTTCCCCTTGCCGGTTGGTGGCCTCTGCTTGGGGACACCCTGCTTCCAAGATGTCCTTATCCAGCGTTCCTCCTTTTTAACCCTTGGCGCAGCACTGCCACGAGGGAATAAAAGCTCCCAGCTGGAAAACTCTGTAGAGCGTCTGTATACTGGCAAGGCTGGAGGGGAATCAGCAATGGAAGACTTGGTTTGTAGGATGCAAATGCACTTAGGCACAGAGCAAAGGAAAGTGAGCTGAGCAAGGGACAGGGCTCAGGATGGTGGATCCCAGGCTCAGCGTGTCCTAGAGACTACACACAGACCGAGTCTGGGACTTTGGGGCTCAGCAGTTTAGGCCCTGAGTTTGGCCATAGGCTTTCCTCCTGGAGGCGCAGGGCCAAACTGGTGAAGGCGGCACAGCAGAGACTGAGTAGCATGGAGGTTGGGCTCTGCCACTTGGGACTCTTGTAAGTGACTGCTCTCAGGTGCCACATCCTTTCACAGAATGATTTCCACTCCAAGACTCAAGTTTTCAAACTTAAGAACCCTGTGAAATCATTTGTAAATATATGTGTTCTTGGACTGCACTTTTCTGATGAGAGAATGAACCATACCTTTCACCAGTGCAGTGGTGACTGCAGAATGGATAAGAAATGACTGCTCTAGTAGCCAATTTCGTGGCCACCTCACTTTGTAGGCTCATGACTTTCCTTCTGGCTGCCATGTGTGCCTTAAGCCTTCAGAGCCAACATTCATTCCTCACTCTGAGATCTTTGGTGGCTACAAAACCCGGGCTGGTGACGTGTGACAGGAATCAGGGTGTGTACCCAGAGGGTGCTAGGGTGACTTCCAGCAATTTCAAGCTTTACTTTAAAGGCCAGTCTCTCCAGATGTGGAGGGACTGAGATGAACTTATCCCTCAGGCATTCTTTGAACTTGGAAGAAGTACCTGGTGGTGAGGTGGGGGCCAAGGTTAAAAAAAAAAAGTTCTTCTTTTTGGGCACTTAGCACCATGTCTTGCATACTCATAGGTACTCAGGTAATATTTGTGGAATGAGTGGAAATGAATCCATTCTGGCAAATTCAGCAGTCAGTCTCACAACTACTATCACAATTTGAATTCCAGCCTATGGAAAATCCAGACTCAGGTAGGGCAGAATTCTGTGTAGCTTTGGAAATGTTGAGTGCAGAAATTTCAGATAGATTCCTCCCAGAGTCAGTTTCCTGATAGAACTTTCCAGGAATGAGACAGGGAAATAAGGGTTACCCCATGGGTTCTTTGTAAAATCTAGGTTCTCCTAGTGTGAAATACAAAAACATTCTCCTCTGAGTCCATCCCTGATTTACTGACTGAAGAAGTTAGAACTGAGTGTGCCCATTGCTTAGATTTTGTCCAGCTGTCCCTGAAACTTCTCCAAACTTAAGACTACATAGTACATGAGCTAATAGAATTTACCAAGGAACATACTGTTTTAAAAATATCCATCTGACTATTTGGCCCTTGACTTTATGATCTTATTTTACAACTTTAAAGCTGGAATCAGTGTCACTTGGAAATAATCTAGTTTAAATAAACAATTTTACAACAAGCTGATAGACTCTAACTGTAATGTTTATTTCCATTCTTTTAAATAAGTTTTCCGTGCTTTCTGATTTAAAATTTTAAAAATTATGACTTATCAGAGTGTGCCAGTGTCTTGTGTCCAGTTGAAAATTGTTATATGAACTTCTGTGCATTTACAAGGGTCACACTTACAGAGTTGCTCCTTTAATTCTACACAATTGGAGTATGAATGAGACTCAACACCACCACCAAAGCTCAACAATAACAACTGCAGCAGAGTAACAACATCACCACAAATTCATTCTCCTCCGCCTGGGGAGATTCTAAGCTGTCAAACTACCTGGAGAATCTCAGCTGGAAATTGACTGGACTTGCATTCCACCTGTAAATTGTTCAGAAGACATAATAACAAGTAAAAGACTGAAGAGACTAAAAAAAATGAACAACTCTTCCACAATCCCTAAGAGAGGTGAAGACTTAAGGGCAAATTGCTGTCACCAAGAATGGAGAGACATACAGGTGATTACAGGGAAAGACACTTACACTGTCAGACCTCAACCTGGCACCACTGCTGCGGAGGAAAACCGGAACTGTCACTGATGAATTGCTGGAGGCTTAGCGTAGACAGCTCTGAACATTAAAAACTTCCAGGGCACTCAGTCAACCCCACTTGCCCCCAGTTGTGAGTTTTTCTTCCAGGAGCGGGACCAGATTCTCACAGTAAAATATGGGAGAAAAATCCCCTGGTGCTTCCAGCAGTAGGAGGAGAAAAGGCACCATTTTGAAATACATCAGAGCTTTCTGTTTTTCTTAATAAGGCTTGCCTCAGGAGAAACTAGTTAAGCAGAACCTGATTTGCTGAGGGCATATTCAGAGCCTAACTGACCTGGGAGAAGGGAAGTTCAGCTCTAGCCTCCCCAAATGGGAGAAGGGAAATAAATACTCAACTTCAACCCACTCTAGCCACCTCTACCACCTAAGGGGAGAGAAGAAAATAGAAACACTGGTGAGGTTCACAGTCTGGAGGCATAGGCTCACTAAAAGCCTGAGACTATAGACTGCTTCCCCTCCCACCACACCTCACCACCACATTACTAAAGGCTTATTTACAGCAGTTCCTTTCATCTGGTACATCATGTCTGCCTATCAAGAAGGCATACTAAGTGGTAAAAAACACATATACAGAGTAAGCATAAGAAGCAGACATGGCGGAGATGTTGGAGTTATCAGACAGGGAACTGAAAACAACCATGATTAAAATGCTAAGGGTTCTGACAGATAAAGTAGACAGTATACAAGAGCAGATGGACACTGTGAACAGAGAGATGGAGATCCTAAGAAAGAACCAAAAAAAAAAAAAGCTAAATATCGAAAACACCATAACAGAAATGAAGAATGTTTTTGATGGGCGTATTAGTAGGCTGGACATAGCTGAGGAAAGAATCTATGAGCTTGAGGATTTCTCAATGGAATCCTCCAAAACTAAAAAGCAAAGAGAACACAGACTGAAAAAACAGAATAGCCAAGCACTGTGGGACAACACAAGAGGTCTAACAATGGGAATATCAGAAAGAGAAAAAAGGAACAGAAAAAATATTTGAAACGATGATTAAGAATTTCTCCAAATTAATAAAAGGCACTATATGATACTCTAGTGATGGATACATGTCATTACACATTTGTCCAACCCTATAGCACATACAATAGCAAGAGTGAACCTTAAAGTAAAATATGAACTTTGGGTGAATGTCAATGTAGGTTCATCAATTGTACCAAACTTACCATTCTGGTAGGAGATGTTGATACTGGGGTATGTCCTTCAATGAATGTGTGAGTGCAAGGGGAATATGGGAAAATTCTGCACCTATCAATTTTGCTGTGAATTTAAAATTTCTCCAAAAAATTAAACTCTTAAAAAAGTTGATTGTATTATGAAAAGAAGGGTAGAAACCAAAGCTTTCCATCAGTGATTTTATTGCTAAACATGGGAAGAGATACAAGACTTTTGAATCATTTTTCTAAAACATGGTTAGAGTTCGATGATGCCCTTACAGGGGAAGGAGGGAAGAATTGGCTGCCAAAGAGGCAGGAAGTGAACCCTGGTGGGGATTTTTTTTTTTTTAAGATTTTATTTATTTATTTGAGAGAGGGAGAGAAACAGAGGGAGAGACAGAGAGAAAGAGACAGAGAGGGGAACGAGAAGGGGGAGGGGCAGATGGAGAGGGAGAAGCAGACTCCTCGATGAGCAGGGAGTCTGGCCTGGGCTCAATTCCAGGACTCTGGGATCATGACCTGAGCAAAAAGCAGACACTTGACAGACTGAACCACCCAGGCACCCCCTGGTGGGGAATTTGCTGAGACCTTTAAATGGGTAGATCTCTGTAAACATTGGTGGAAGGGGACAAAATGTTTTGTTAATAATCTAGATATAAAATTATCTGGAAGAGGTTGCATGTGCAGTTAATATGAAAAATTATATATATAACAAAGCAAAACAATATATAAATACAACTACCATCAGTTGAGTTCCAGCTGTGTACCAGGCACTCTGTACTCAATATCTCATAGTCTCAAAAGTCTAATAAAATGGATATTATCTCTGTTTTATGGGCAAGATGATAATAAGAGTATTTGGCTAGACTTAATTATATTTTCCAATTGCTACTGAGACTCTGAGATACCTGAACATGGCTTATCTCTCTGGCCATATCCGGTGAGGGGTCTGGTCCCTGGCACTGACTCAGAGGAAGACATGGGCATGTCTGTCTGCTTCAGGGCTGATGTGATTTGTAATGAGTGGCTCAATGACAAGGCATAAATCATTTAAAATTTCTGGAAGAATATTTGGGAGATTGACAGTTTTGCAGCAGGAAAATAAATGTCAGTCCTGCCATTTAAGATAGGTAAATTGCTAAAGAATAAAACCAAAATCAATTCATAACAAGATTCATAAAATAAAAATTTAAGATGCTTCAGTGTTCTAACACAACTTTAAATGATTAAACTTTTTCTATTCTACATTATTCATTGTTTAATCTTTTCTGAAATTATGGTTAATTTTATAGAGTGTTTCACTTTGCCTGGGAACACAGTCAGGGAAGGGGTAGTGGAAAGAATGCAGAGAGTAAGGAGATAGGGTTCTAATTCTTACCTTAACATGAAGGGTGTGACTGAGAAAATCACTGAGGCCCTTATTTCCACATTTGTCACATAAATATACTGTATCGAGAGATTCAGAAATTCTAATTCTGATATTCTACAAATGTGCTTTAAACTTTATGCCATCTTCAAAAGATGTTTCATAATACCAGGTCACTCACTATTTGACTTCCTCTACATAGTATCCAGGACAATCTTTCCATCTCAAGGTCCTTAATGAAATCACATCTTCAGAGTCCCTTCTGCTATGTAAGTAACATATTCAGAGTTTCTAGAGATGAGGGTGAGGACATCTCTGGGTGTGAGGGGGTGGGTCATTATTCTACCTACCACAGTAAGAAAATGCTGGGCTGATAGGCAAGGACTATTAGTGCTAGAAGTTTGGAGAAAGAGGTTGCTGTGGGCTGGAGCAGAAAGTAGCTAAATAGAGAAGTTACAGAGTCCCTGATAAGGGTATGGAGCAGGGAGTGAGGAGGCAAGACCTCTTTATACCAGGTGCTGTCCTCTTCTATTGGAAAGGGAGCCCTCATGAATATGACCTGTATGGCTGTCTGCATTCACTCCCCAGGGAGGTTGTGTCTAGAAATCAGGAAATCTCGGCTGAAGAGTCCAAGATGGCGGAGGAGTAGGAGGCCTGCATTTTGTCTGGTCTCAGGAATTCAGCTAAATAGCTATCAAACCATTCTGAACACCTGTGAACTCAACAGGAGGTCGAAGAAAAGAATAGCAGCAACTCTCTGAACAGAAAAGCATCCACTTTCTGGAAGGTAGGACGTGCGGAGAAGTGAATCTGAGGCGATATTCCGGAAGATAGACAGTGGGGGAGGGGGCCTCCGTCGGTCGCTTCTGGCAAGTGATAGAGCCGCGGAGCACAAAATCGGAACTTTTAGAAGTTGGCTCCGCTGAGGGACGTCGCTCCAGTGGCTAAGCTGGGGGTGGAAACCTCTCTGGGACAGTTTGGTCTCAGGACCCTCAGGGTCACAGAAAGACCAGGGGTGCCTAAGTGCGGCAGAGCTCCCAGGTGTCGGAGCTGGGAAGCCAGCTGCAGAGACGGAGCCATGGCACGGGCTCTCAGCTCGGGGTTGCCATAAACCATGATCCACGGCACAGTCGGGCCACTGTGTTTCCAGCAGGGACCCAACAAGCGGCAGATCCAGGGAGACTCCCCTTCCTCCCCAGGGAGGAGTGGCGTGGGAGTGCCGCTGAGTTTGGAGACTCCACACCGAGTCGGGTGCCAGACATAGAAATGCTCGGTCACAGGCCAGGTGAGCACGGAGTGCGGGCGGAGACCGGGGACACGGGAGTGACTGACTGCTTTTCTCTGGGGGCGCACTGAGGAGAGGGGCCCCGAGTTCTCGGCTCTCCCGGGGCAGAAATTGGGAGGCCGCCATTTTCACTCTCGTCCTCCAAAGCTGTACAGAAAGCTTGCAGGGAACAAAAGCTTCCGAGAGCAAACCCGAGCAGATTATTTAGCCCAGACCGACAAGGGCGGGGCAATTCCACCTCCAGCAAAGACATTTGGGAACCATGGCAGTAGGCCCCTCCTCCAGAAGATCAGCAAGAACAACCAGCCAAGACCACGTTTACTGATCAATGAGAACAGCAGAACTCCAGCGCTAGGGGAATACAGCACATAGAATTCATGGCTTTTTTACCATGATTCTTTAGTCTTTCAACTTTAGTTTTTAAATTTTCTTTATTTTTTTTAAATTTTTAATTAAAAATTTTTTTTCTTTCCCTTTTCCACCAACTTATCAATTCCTTTTTTAAAATCTTTTTTAATTTTCATTTTTACAGTCATATTCTATCCCTTCATTGTATTTAACCTTATTTTTGTATATATATGTTTTTCTTTAAAATTTTGGGATGCCGTTTCTTCTAACAGACCAAAATACACCCAAAATCTAGTGTATGGCTCTGTTCCTTTCACCCTCCTGATCATATTCTCTCTCTCTCTCTTTTTTCCTTTTCTTCCTTTTTAATTTTTTTGTTTCCTTAAGTCTTATTTAATTATCATCTTTACATTTACATTCTATCCTCTCAATGTATTTAATTTTATTTTTGTATATATAAGTTTTTCTTTCTTTACAATTTTGAGATGTGGTTTCCTCTAACAAACTGACCAAAATACACTCAGGAGATAGTGTATTGCACTATTCTGTTCACCTGTGTGGTTATATCCATTCCTTTTGTTTTTGTCGTTGTTTTCTCTTTTGTTTTTTCTTGTTTTTTTAATTTCCATTTTTACAGTTACATTCTATCCTTTCATTGTATTTAATTTTATTTTTGTATATATACAAGTTTTTCTTTCTTTACAATTTTGGGATCCCAGAAGAAGAAGAAAGAGAGAGGGGGCAGAAGGTATATTTGAGCAAATTATAGCTGAGAAGTTCCCTAATCTGGGGAAGGAAACAAGCATCAAAATCCAGGATGCACAGAGAACCCCCTCAAAATCAATAAAAATAGGTCAACACCTCGACACACAAGCAAAGCTTGCAAATTTCAGAGACAATGAGAAAATCCTGAAAGCAGCTCAGGACAAGAGGTCCTTAACCTACAAAGGTAGAAACATAAGGCTGGCAGCAGACCTATCCACGGAGACCTGGCAGGCCAGAAAGGACTGGCATGATATATTCAGAGTGCTAAATGAGAAAAATACATAGCCTAGAATACTTTATCCAGCAAGGCTGTCACATTCAGAATACAAGGAGAGGTTAAAGAACATTTAAAGAAGAAGTAATACCTTGTTCCGAAGCTGTTTCAGAAAGTTGAAATGGAAGGAAAACTTCCAAACTCTTTTTATGAGGCCAGCATTACCTCGATCCCAAAACCAGACAAAGACCCCGCCAAAAAGGAGACTTACAGACCAATATCCCGGATGAACATGGATGCAAAAATTCTCACCAAAATATTAGTCGATAGGATCCAACAGTACATTAAAAGGATTATTCAGCACGACCAAGTGGGATTTATTTCTGGGCTGCAAGGGTGGTTCAACACCCACAAATCAATCAATGTGATATACTACATTAATAAAAGAAAGGACAAGAACCATATGATCCTCTCAATAGATGCAGAAAAAAAAGCATTTGACAAAGTACAGCATCCTTTCTTGATTTAAACTCTTCACAGTGTAGGGATACAAGGTATATACCTCAATATCATAAAAGCAATCTATGAAAAACCCACAGCAAATATCATTCTAAATGGGAAAAAACTGAGAGCTTTTCCTCTAAGGTCAGGAACATGGCAGGGATGTCCACTCTTACCACTGCTGTTCAACATAGTACTAGAAGTCCTAGCCTCAACAATCAGACAAGAAAAAGGAATAAAATGCATCCAAATTGGCAAAGAAGAAGTCAAACTCTCACTCTTTGCAGATGACATGATACTCTATGTGGAAAACCCAAAAGACTCCACTCCAAAATTGCTAGAACTCATACAAGAATTCAGTACAGTGGCAGGATATAAAATCAATGCACAGAAATCAGTTGCCTTTCTATACACCAACAATGAGACAGAAGAAAGAGAAATTAAGAAGTTGATCCCATTTACAATTGCACCCAAAACCATAAGATACCTTGGAATAAATCTAACCAAAGAGGCAAAGAATCTGTACTCTGAAGACTATAGAACACCTATGAAAGAAATTGAGGAAGACACAAAGAAATGGAAAGGCAGGGATGCCTGGTGGCTCAGTTGGTTAAACGTCTGCCTTCAGCTCAGGTCATGATCCCAGGGTCCTGGGATCGAGTTCTGCATCAGGCTCCTTGCTCAGCAGGAGCCTGCTTCTCCCTCTGTCTGCCACTCCCCTTGCTTGTGCTCTCTCTCTCTCACACAAATAAATAAATAAAACCTTTGGAAAAAAAAAAGAAATGGAAAAGTGTTCCATGCTCATGGATTGGAAGAACAAATATTGTTAAAATATCTATGCTCCCTAGAACAATCTACACATTCAGTGCAGTCCCTACCAAAATACCATCATCTTTTTTCACAGAGCTGGAACAAATAATCCTAAAATTTGTATGGACAAGAAAAGACCCCAAATAGTCAAAGGAATGTTGAAAAAGAAAACCAAAGCTGGTGGCATCACAATTCTGGACTTCAAGCTCTATTACAAAGCTGTAATCATCAAGGCAGTATGGTACTGGCACAGAAACAGACACATAGGTCAATGGAACAGAATAGAGAGCCCAGAAATAGACCCTCAACTCTCTGGTCAACTAAACTTTGACAAAGCAGGAAAGAACATCCAATGGAAAAAAGACAATCTCTTTAACAAATGCGGTTGGGACAATTGGACAGCCATGTGCAGAAGAATGAAATTGGACCATTTTGTTATACCATACACAAAAATAGACTCAAAATGGATGAAAGACCTAAATGTGAGACAGGAATCCATCAAAATCCTAGAGGAGAACACAGCAATCTCTGTGACCTTGGCCACTGTAACTTCTTGCTGGACACATCTCCAAAGGCAAGGGAAACAAAGGCAAAAATGAACTATTGGGACTTCATCAAGATAAAAAGCTTTTACACAGCAAAGGAAACAGTCAACAAAACCAAAGACAACCGACAGAATGCGAGAAGATATTTGCAAATGATATATCAGATAAAGGGGTAGTATCCAATATCTATAAAGAACTTATCATATTCAACACCCAAACAACAAATAATCCAATCAAGAAATGGGCAGAAGACATGAACAGACATTTCTCCAAAGAAGACATCCAAATGGCCAACAGGCACATGAAAAAGTGCTCAACATCACTCGGCATCAGGGAAATCCAAATCAAAACCTCAATGAGATACCACCTCACACCCGTCAGAATGGCTAAAATTAACAAGTCAGGGAACGACAGATGTTGGCGGGGATGTGGAGAAAGGGGAACCCTCCTACACTGTTGGTGGGAATGCAAGCTGGTGCAACCCCTCTGGAAAACAGTATGGAGGTTCCTCAAACAGTTGAAATTAGAGCTACCGTTCGATCCA